>NW_009630844.1:0-86617 GCF_000690535.1 Cariama cristata | reverse complement strand
CTTGGGGCCGCCGCCCTGGGCCGGGAACAGCGCTGCTGCCAGCGGAGGACAGCTGGTGCAAGCGGAGCGTTTTAGGTGACAAATGAATGGGTTTGTGATAAATAAATAAAAGAAAACTAGAAGACTCGAGCAACGATGCTGGTCGCTGGAGCCTGAGCGTCTGGTGGATCGACCCATATGAGGGGAAAAAGGTGTTTGCAACAGGAAAAGCTTTGCAACAGGAAAGCTCTTGTGAGATGTAGATGGTCGTTCCTGGACCACTTGTCATTTCAGGATTTTGAAACATTTTCCTTTTTTTTACAGTGAGAATATGAGGCTTTCATGAGAAATTTGCATTGGGCTCTATCACACTACCGGTTTCTGTGAGGTATGGGAACCATCAATAGCCAGTGAACTTCACTTAATGTGAATCTCAAAGCCAGGCTTTACCTAGGGTTAAAAATCAACCTTCTGAATGCCACCATCCCTGGTGGCTGTGCCTCATTCTGTGCAGACACTTCCCATCACCCCTGCCTGTCAGAGGTGCAGGGAAGATGACTGAGGAACAGAGATGTCTTCTGAGGAAAATTCAGATTAAAAAAAAATAGTTGTGTTTTCTCTAACAGCGTCTACATAAAATATGTGATCTCAGTGAAAAAAATACATAACAAATGAAAGCAAAGAATCCAGAAAGTCAATTCTTGGGATAAAGACTGAGGTTTTTTGCTTACTTTTTTGGTTTTCAGGTTTTTCAATTTCCGATGAAGAATTTAATAAAACAAACAAGAAACGTTGACTCTTTCAGTGACAATTACTGATTGTCCATCAAATAAAAAAAAAGTTTGGCACAGTAGTTTCTCTTGAGCATGGGAGGCCTGGATATTCTTAGACATGGGTACAGCCCTGGACTTTCCTGAACCTAATGTCTCATAAAACAAGCATGTTTGCTTTGGGTAGGTTACCTTCCTGAAAGGGCCAGCAGCCCCTGCAGATCAGCACACCGCTCTGCATGTCTGCAAGTGAAAATACCTCATACTGAAGCTTTAAATGATATTAATTAAAAACTGAGTTCTGCTATCAGAAGGATATTCAGCTAACAAGAAGATACTCCATGCTTTCTCTCAGTAAGCACCAGACTTACCCGCATGTAGAATTCCCTGCCCTCGTTCCCTGATTTGATTTGGAAGATGTAATAGGCTCCAGGGTAGCGAGTTGTTGCTTGCATCTGAAAAATGTCGGAAGGCACAGACCGCCCGGACACCATATCCATCACTCTGTACAAGATGGTGAATGGCTGATCTCTGCAACCGGCGTTTTCAGCTGGACACATGCAGCGGCTAATTGTCAGAGATAGGATTGTCATCAGGGGTTACAAATTGCTGTAATAATTGATTCTTTATATGCAAATACAACTGCATAAATAAATAAACAAACACTGTTGTTGACCAGCTAAAAGAATCAATGAAACTTGTAAAGAATTTTCTGACTTTTAGTATTCTCTGTGTTGCTATTCTGGCCTACCTATGTCCCTGCTTTCTTTTTCTTGTCTTCTAGACTGAAATATTTTGGCATCCTTTGTCTCCTTAGGTCACTCAAAAATCTGTGCTGTCTTTAAAGCAGCTCTGCAGGTGTAGAATACCTGGTACGTGTTTGTTCTGATAGTAATTTAAACTTAACTGTCCCCAAAATAATGTTAATTATTGGATCATTTTACTGATAGCGCCACATAAATGTTGTATTCTTTGTTTAACAATCTTTTATATACTACATGAAAACATACAGTGACACATCCTGAATCAAACCAAAGCTCTAGCATTAAATGCAGATCCCTAAGGAAGAGCAGGATAGCAAGCCAATAGTATGACACTTCCACCAACAGCCTCCAATTGTGACTCAGGAAATTCTTGAAACAAAGATGTCTTCTGTGCATTCATCAGCCCTTAACATTTCTTATCCATCAGCTTGTCCAGTTTCCCCTTACACCCACTTGACTATTTGAGATCCACAGCCCCCTGCGGCTACGAGCTCCACAGCCCCCTACACCTCTCCCTGCACCGCACCTTGCTGACTTCATCTGAAGCTCCCAGCTCTTCTATTGAAAGGACAATCCCTGCTCATCCTCCTCACACAACTCAGGGTTTCATATTTCACCCTGTTCATGGGTAAAGAATCCTAACTTAGTTGTTTCTCACAAGAAAGCCATTCCAGGCTTTTGATCATCCTCATTGCTCTTTATGAACCTTTGTCCAGTTATATTTCTTTTGAGAGGAGGGGGAGGAACTGCACAGTCTTGAAGATATGGATACACAACGGCAGGTGCTCTAAGGATATTCTCTACCTATTAACACCTCAAATTCAGATTGCTTTTCTGACCTCTAGTGAGTACTGCAGATCATGGAAATATCTGTAATAACCCTCAAATCTCAGTTTGGATGGATTATGATCAGATCAGTGTTCTTTATTTAATTTCTGAATTTGGGTCTGCCTTTTTGCTCTACATTCCTCTACACTGGATTTCAACTGCCATTTTTATTGCACAGTCATTGAGGCTCCTTCTGCAATACTTTTCTGCCCACCCTTTTCTCTACTGTCCTCACACACTGTTGCAGTCTCTGTCCATCTCGTGGTTTATCCTTTTTCCCAAGTTGCTTACAAATATGTTGGACAAAGTAGGTCCAGCTTAGACCTCTGCAGAACTTCACTGTGAAAGTTGACAATTTAATACTATACTCTATTTTTAATCTTTCAACCTCTTATTCTTCTGTGGCAGGCACTTCCCTCTTACTTATGGCTGCTTGATTTCCATAACAACCTTATGTGAGGTTCTTTTCAGAAGGCTTTGGAAACCCAAACAGAGTGCATCAGCTCATGTGCCCTAGCCACACACTGCTGATTTCTTCAGAGAACTCTAATAAGTTGTGAGGCAGGATATCTCATGTTGGGGAATTTACTGCAAAACGGTTGGGTCTTTTTGCCTATTTTTCCTATAACCTCAACCACTGACACTGATTTTAGACAGTTCATCTGTCATGTCCCCCATCAAAAGGCTCCTGGCATTACAAACACCCAATTCCTTCCACAGAACACACAGACACAAGGATTTCACTTGGCTTTTATACTGACCACTTCTAGACATATGCCACAAATTAAATGCAGTCACATCTAGGCATGAGCCAAAGCCACCAAAGACAAAGCTGAGAGATCAAGAGTTCTGGTGCAAGCTGATCTGCAAGGACTCTATAGTTGGGCTCTGGGGAATTTAGATACAGGGGCTTCAGATAGTTCAAATTCCAGTTTAAGACTCTACCACCTCTGAAGGTAGGTAAACCCAGAACTGGAAGAACAGAACATGCCCACACCTCAGCTGCCCTAGTTCAGAAAGCAACATAAAGACATGAATGAATTGTAATGGAAAGAAGCTGATTCTTCATATTTTGCCTTTCTATAAAGTACATTAGGCTACCAAGCAATTCCAAGTAATTGGGTTTAGTGCAAACACTATGGATGAGATACTATGGGGTGCAATATTTAGAGATCTGTCTGGAGCTGAAATATTTTGAGCCCCAGGCAAATACCTACAGAAATGTAAAAGAAACAGGCAATTTTTAGAAATGTGGGATTTATTTTTCTGCTTGCTCAAATAATTCCAAATTTAGATGGTAAAAGTGCTAACAGCACCGTCCAGACATACTCAATTTCTGGACAAGGCAAATCAGTTTGTGGACTTTTCAGCACTTCTAAACTTTAAACAGTAGGAAACTACTTGTATTCTGCTATAACTTCAATCTAATGTTTTGAAGTACTTTCCAGACATAAGCTAGTTAATATTTACAGGAAATACTCATACTAACAAGCAAGCTGCATTTGAGCATACATGAAGTCAGTTAGTAATGTAAGTAAATGTCTCTTATTACATTGCAAACCTTGCGTTTTTCTCTACTCACTGATAGGTATTTTCCCAGTCTAACTTCCCACACATCTGAGTATCATATCATATCATATCCCACCTGGTGACCTTGTAAGGAATTGCAATTTATTATTTTTATAAAGCTTACCAACGGTAAATGCAGCAACAGCATGTATGTATAGAGCTCTAGACACACTTCATGGCTGTGCTGTAAAAATGCAGGTTATTTGGTTGACTCGAGATAGCTTCACACAGATAGAATTTGGTTTTGTGGCTGTGGGTATGTTACTCACTTCTCATTAATCTGGATATAAGGATCCTCGCATCTTACTGGGTCTAAACATTTATATTCTCCGGGGATATTGAAACACGTTTGCTGGGGAGTGCAGGTGAAGTTTCTGGTTTCACATTCATTGATATCTAAAACACAAGAAACAAGAGAAAGGCTAAAGCAGGGAAATATGTGCAAGACACCACTCTTATAAACTGGTTTCTATCTTAAGGAATTGCCCCAAAATTCATAACACTCTTGCACCATGAGAAGTGGCCTTTTGATAACTGTCTCCTTTTTTAAGATCAGTTTTTACTCCATTCATTTCTACTTATTGGAGTGCTCCCATATGCTAAGTGCTGCAAAAATAGAAAAGAAATTGGTTGCTCAAGCTGTCTGACCTTAGAGAATGGGAAAACAAGAGAGAGACGTGCAGCAGAGAGGAAAGCACCTGAGGGCTTTCGTGAGTAGCTGTTTCCTAGTCAGTAAAGTCTTACTTCCACCAACACAACAATTCACCTCAGTGGGACAATTCTTGTGATGACATTCTTACCAGAATTACATAATTGGCCCCTATGAATATTTCACTGTGCAATGCCAAGACCAAGCATCTCAGTTCTTGAAAACCTCTTTCCAGACACAGGATCTATTTTCTGGTCCCCTCAGGTTTTAATCAGCTCAGGAATGTTCTTACCTTGGCAGCTTCTGCTATCGTCAAGCAAGTTATAGCCCGAAGGACAGATACAGTAGTAAGAACCAGGCGAATTCACACATTCGTGCTGGCAGAGGAACTCTGAGAAGCTGCATTCATCCATGTCTGCAGTGGTAAAACAAAGTTTAGTGTCTTTGGCTTCACAGTCAAAAGAGCAGTCCTACAGGCAGGTGGCCATCCAGACTACGTACCCATCACCCCAGCTGGAGGTTGGCATCCTCCAGCTCCCTGGGGCTCTGCAGCAACCTGGCAAAATGCTATACAAGTTCTTGGTTAAACATTTTTCTCCTAGGGAAACCAAAGCTGCTGCTGAACACAATGCATGGCTTTTATTTATTTATTTTTCTTTTCGAATACCTGTCACCAGTTGGCCATGTTTTCACTTGTTTTACGTCAGAGATAGAGCTACTCCAACAACAAGGCTGCAACTGTAATTTGAAAGGAGAGACTTGGCAGTGGTTTTCTTTTCTTTTCTTTTTTTTTTTTTTTTTTTCTGGAGAGCAAACTTCCCTTTCCCAGGGCCACATGAGTCCCAGCAGAAGTCCTGCAGCCAGGCCCAGCTGTTTTATGTTTCTTAGCCTCTAACCAATTACTTCCAAGGCACTCCAGCAAGACTACAGAGCTCATCCCAGCTTGGGGCAGACCTACTGGAAGGCCCAGCCATCTCCCAGACACCCAGGAAGCTCAGCAGTCTGTCAAATCTCTGATTGAAAGCAGAAATTGTGCTCTTTTCCCCTTGCACTCAGGAACTGACAAGTCACTCTTCTGCAGAGCTGTGCTCAAGCAAGAAAGACGACCTTCAGAGCTGCACATGGGGGCATGGCTGACTGAGGGGAAAACACATGCAAAGGCGCTAGACTGAGGGAGGCTGCAGTTAATCATTTCCTTATTTCCCTGTTCAGGGCAAGAAAGAAACAAAGGCCGGAGCCCCAGCCAGGAACTCCCAAGTTCTTATTCCCAGCTCTGACATGTTGACTGTCCCAGGCAAATCACTTTTACTCTTCAGACTGAATTTCCCTTTCTTCTAAATTGGGCTCAGTCCATTTATCCACTTTTGGGGTTTTGTGCAGATGGACTGGAAAGTATTTGAAGACCAAATATGTTAAAGTGGCTTTATGGCTGCAAACACATTATCAAAAGGGAGATGAAAGGAACTCTACACCTACATAGTCCTGTTATCGTGTGACTTGCCCCAGCAAGTTCACTGAAAAAAACGCCTTCCTGGCAAAACATGGACTGAGGGCTGACTCCATAAAGGGTCCAGGATATCATCCACACCCTCAAGGTGTCCTAGCCCAGACCTCCAGCACACCACATTCATATAACCTGTGCTCAGCTGCTATCAAGAGCTGGAGGGACTTAAAGCCCCGAGGGTCTCACACAGGACAGACACATCTTTGCTGTTCCTAAACACTTCTGGCATTCTGCCGACTACCTGCAGAGGACAAGATGGTAGGCACTTCAGAGCACATCTCTAATGCACATGCAAGACCTCTGTGATTAGAAAACAATGCCGATGATGTCGGGAACGCCAGGTTGAAATCTCTGCCTCTCTTTGAACTCGGGCAGGGATGCCTGCTGTCTTCATGATAAGCTGGCTGTTAGGCCATGGACTAATCCAGCAGCTGTTGTACAGGAAGTACATCTGGATCCTGGGTGTCTCATAGGAGTTTCCTCCTAACCAGCCATTCCCTTTGTGAGCCTCAGCAATGTCTAGTGATCGTTTGTGAAGTGAAAGAAGCTCATCCAGAGACATTTGACCTGCTTTGACAAGCATTTTCTTGCATAGAATTCTCAAGAAAAGGTTTTCTGCTCTAAATCTACGTGTTGGAAAGTACCTTTTGCTGGCTTAACTCTCAGACGTGAATGAGGCTCAAACACCATCTTTTCTGTCACTGTTTTGTACTGGCAATATTTATGTGGCATTGCATTGAACTTGACTGGTTCAGGCCTCCAACTAGCTCAGGAGCACATAAAAAGGTGCAGGAATCTAACTTAGAAGCAGAAACTCCATTAGAAAGCAGAAAACTTAGGTTACATGTTGCAGCTCTAAGTGTTAAATGCATCAGACCCTGTAGAGATTTAAGTCTTTGTTCTTTCCCTTATAATAAGGAGGTTTGTAGGGGAAAACAGCTTTGGAAACACTAATCTATACACATACTGCATATCACATGTCTTCTCTCTCAGAAACAGAATGTTACATCTGTTTACTGTAAATTAAAAAACAAGTATTTTCCAGTGTGTTTTTCCTTCCAAGAAATACTGGCTGCATTCTCTAATTTTATCAGGCTGTGGGAACACTAAGCACAGAAATAAGTTTTGCCTTCAATTAAAATAAAGTAATAAAATAAAAACAAAAACAAGAGAGGACAAAATACAGTGGCATAAGCACAGTTTCTTCTGCTATGTGCTGAACAGATTAGCAATAGCTGTGCTAAGAAACTATATATTGTTTCTGAAGTGTAGCCAGAGCTGTACAGGGGAAACTGGGGAAGGTTTCAGGCAGAAGTGTGCAGTCATAAGAGCAAGAGGAATACATGCATTCAACAGACAAGTGGAAAAGTGCTTTATATAAAGTATTTCTTTAATCATAGAAGTATGGTGTGTGCTTTAACTGGAAAGAAGATCATATGAGTTGCAGCTATCGGGCTGCTAACCATGGATCAAGGCAAAAAACTTTTTAAAAAGCATGTACAAAACAATACATTGGAAAAAGAAAACTTAATAGAATTAAAGAAACCAAACCAATAAATAACTAAAGACAGTTACCACTGCAGTTTACTCCATCAGCTTCCAGTTCGTAGCCAGGTTCACAGCGGCAGAGAAAAGAGCCGTAGGTATTGACGCAGGTCTGAGTGCAAGGGTTTTCGCTTGTACATTCATTCACATCTACGGGAAACCAATGCCCAATGCATCAGTGACTTCTCCCCAAACTCTATTTTCAATTCATTACTGTAAAGCATTTCAAAGAGATTAGCTGTACGGTCAGAATGATTTGTTCTGAAAAAATATAACAAAGTCAGTATTGCTTATTGGGATTCAGGCTGGTGCCTGGAAATAGCAAGTTGGAAACACAACATGCGTGGAAATGAAGCATTTTGGGAATGTCTTCAATCAAAAAAAATAACATGGAAGATAGGGATGAAATATTTATTACAAATGCTTCTGTCTTTATCCTGAAATTTTAAAACCATTGAGTTGATTTTATCATAATAGACCTGAGACAAAATGCAGCAGGATACTCCTGAGGAAGATAATGCAATGAGGAACGGTCCTCATGGAAACCTAGGGCTAAGACAAAAACTTTTTTTTTTTTTTCCTTTCAGGACATTAGCAGCTTCTGGCCATCATTAGCACAGGCCATTTCCTGCAGCACTTGGGAAGATGCTCCCTGCTTAGCTAGGGAGAGCCTTTATGAAGAGATTGTGTTGACTTTGACTGAGGTAGCACATCACAGCAAAAGGTAGCCTAATGTTCAGGACACTAGTCTGGAACTTGGGAGTCCCAGATCGAATTTACTGATCTGACAGAGTTTTCCTGTCTTAGGTGGGTCACAGCCTCAGATTTTAAAAGTACATTCAGTGCCTAAGCTCTTGGTAATTTCAGTGAATTGAGTAACACTACATTTTAGGGGGCTTGGGCCTCTGTGCATATTTCTTCTGATACACTGGTCATGTTGCATCTGTACCCCTCCAAAGTACTGTGGAACTACAGAAATATCTCAGGCTGACAAACCTACGCACATTTTCAAAAGCAGTGGTGGGAAGGTTACTTGTATTCTAAAAACTAAGCAAGTCTTAAGGGTGTTGCTGGGATGGGACCAAAGATTTCAGTCATGGTTTACCATACACAGTACCTTGGCATGATCTTCCGTCATCGTTAAGGGTAAAGCCTGGGTTGCATGTACAGGAGTAGGAACCAGGCACATTGGCACACAGCTGCTGGCAGTAGCCGTAGCGACATTCATCTATATCTATAGATGGGAAAGATGAAAAGTAGAGTGGTCTGCATTTTCACATGCAGGTACAAAGCAGCTAACAGACTCAGTCAATGGTACCAATAACACAGAAATAACCCAGCGTACTGGTTACGAATATAACAGCCAAACTTTCAGGTGTTCAGACCTGGAGTTATAGTTAAAATATACCTCTAGCCAGAAGAATGTAGTAATGTGTTTTTATCCACAGGTGACATCTATGAGTATGTCCTATGAACTGACTGTCATTGCTGTAATCTTCAGCTTAACGTGATGTCGTCAGGAAGCCCAGAGTCAGTCCTTTTAAGCAGCTACCTCGAACCATACCTGATAGGTGGCACAGCCCCTCAGCACAAGCACAGCCAATGTTGTAGCAGTTTTGTCAGAATCAAGGAAGAAATCTTTTATACCTCCACATATACCAAAGCTACTCACTGGAAAAGCTGTAAGTATTTGTTACTAAATACTTCTCTTTTTTAGAGAGGATACTCCTTAAAGACTTTTTTTTTCAAATAGTCACATTCACATTTTATATTAATTTTTAACTGACAAGTTATAGACTTTAAAATGTAAACAGTAAATTTAATGCCAAAATAGCAGTTTGGGATGAATTGCAGCATCAGCAATACATGCAACTGACTTACAAGCACAAGAAAATGCTATAAGATACATATGATGGTAAGTGCTAGAAGAATTTTGCCCCGGGACTAAGAACTGGAATGAAACACCTGGAGTAGTTATTCTTTCCAAGGCTTTACATTTCCTTTGGTATCAGCTGGCTTTGAAGTTAAGTTTGTGCAGCAGAAAACCAAGTGTATTCTCTCCAGTCAGTAAAGCAGGAAGGCACAGATTTTGGTGAAGTGACCCCCACCGTAGGTTCCAACGCACGTGAAAATCAAAATGACAGCGTTCTGCCTCCGGTTCACACGTATTGCATATATGTCTGCATGAATTCCAGCAGTTCATTATTTGTTAGCTAAGTTGGCTGCTTCCTGTTTTAGTGTTAAATATTAAGAATGTGTTGGGAAACTGAACTCTTGAACGACTTGAACATTTACATGATGTGGTAATAGCATTAAAAAAACAATGCTGTGAATCTGTTGTTGAAGTAGCTACATCCTGCAATTCAAGTTTATGTTGTTGGTCTCATTGGGGCAGTTTTGCCATAGAAAGTCTCAGGAAACCATGCTGAATATGTCAAAAATCTTGGAAATACTCTCTCCATGTAAAATAACAAGGACACTGACACTCAGTTTTACCCTTACTAGCTTTTATTTCCTGCTGCGTTCTAAATAGCAAGATAACCTAAAGGCCTGGGTCAGCTGTGGTATGTATACCAGCAGCAGGCTTAGCCCAAATCCTGCAAAAGTGACATGGGTTTTAAGTAAATTAATACCTCATTTCACTGACACAATGCATTACTTTAAATACATGCTTTGGCTTTTGCAGGACTGTTATCTCAAGAGTGCTACATTTTGAGGAGAAGGACTTTTACAGGGCTGCTTCTTGTGGGTGGGTCCTGTGGATACTGCTGTACTGGCTTTTCCTATATAAACTTTACTGGGATAATTACAACAGATGGAAGTGTAGCTTTTTGTAACTGTGGTTTACTAACAGTGCACTAAAATAGCCTGTCTCTAAAACCCACCCCAGCCCTCTGATTACAGTAAATGGTCTTTTACTGCTTTATGCCAGCAAAAATCACTTCTCCAAGGCCAGTGGAAAGTATGGAAAACTGAGAATTTTTGACACTTAGGGAAAAATATAGCAGCTCTAAACACAATTTGCTTTTAGCTCTCTGCATTGCCTTGTAATAATCCACCCCACGATTACTTAAAGTGGGCAACACTGGGATGTTATTGCCTATTTTAAATAGCATAGGCAGATACTTGAATCAATTCAGTAATGCAGCCATTTAAATTCTCTGGTATATCTATCAAGAAGTAAAAAGTACTTTAGACCCATGTCCAAATCCTGAACACTGCACACAACCCTTTCATTTGGGCTGTACCTAGGAGAAGTAAATGAGTAACATAACAGGTGATGCAGAGCAGAATCCTTCTCCCTGCCCTCCCTCATCCCCACTCCATCATGTACACCTGTACAACCCCCGGCACACGATTTTTTTCCCAAGAGAAGAAGAATTATCAGAGATTAAGGAGAAGAGGGTTTGGAAACTTCATATCCTGGGGGAACTACAAGATGGTGACTCCCCAAAGCGGCTATGGCTGCACAGACCCCAGCTTGGACAAGGCTGAGCTCCGTCTCTGCCAGGTAAGTTACACAGCAGCTGTTTGCAGTAGTTAGGAAAGCAGTCGTGAGTCAGTCCTTCACTGGAATTGGTACTTGGGAGGAGAAAGCTGGAAAATAACTGGAGAGGCTCCAGGGATGAATGGGCAGGGAAAGCCCGTTCTCCTTCCAGCGGAGGTATTGTGACAGGACGGTCCAGCTCTGCAGAGCTGGCAGGCAAACAGCCTGCGCCGAGGGGAAAAAAATAATAATGAGCAAACTTTAAAAAAAAAAAAAAGTTGTATCCTGTCTCCTAGGTCCTATCTGTGTACCTAAAATTAACATCTACTTCATCATCCCATGGGCGTGTCAGGAGAGTGGAATGGGCTGGAGGAGAGAGGAGCTGGAAGGTTTTCCCATGCTGTTTGTTGAGGGATGTTTTTTTCAACAGGGCTGATCTAAAAGGATGAGCAGGACATTGCTGCAAGGAAGATAATAAAATTGAAATAAACTGCTTGGAAGCTACCGAAATGGCACCTAGTTCAGAGGTAATTTTTTTCTCACCTCCGAGCAAAAGCGTTGGTTGAATCTAGGGATCTTCTGGCCTGTTTCTTGGTATCAAATACTGATCCCTTTGGGTCCACACTGTCACAATGTGGAAAGGACAGGTCTGTCTGGGAATAATCTTTTTGTATACATGCCTGTGATCGATCGTATATGAAAGGGAATCCATCAGACTGGGAATATAAAAATCCCACGTGTTACATGAATGCTGGTCATATGGCATTTACATCTACATTTTTGTTCCGCGAGGGAGGCTCTCTGCCAAGCATACTGTTGGCACTTACAAAGATGAGACAGTTTCCACGTAGCTGAAGGTTTAACCTTGTACTTGACAAAGATGCTCAGTGACATTATTTCAGCTATTCACAGGTACACATATACAGATCCTCAAATACCATATAGCACGAGGTTTTTACCTAAACATTGGCCTTCTAGCAGCCAGTAGCCTTCAGTGCAGGAACAGGTATAGCCCCCCTCTGTATTTATGCAGATCTGGGTGGGGTTACACTGGTGAGAATCTGAAGCACATTCATCCACATCTGCAACACAGAAATACAGCAAGAAAATGTTAGAAATGGCAGCAACAACAAAAGATTGTTCACACTGTAAAGGGACTTGCACTCACAATGCATACACCGGTTCTGTGCGAGGAACCAAAATGTGGTGGTGTAGAAAGAAAGACCATAACCTGAAGCAAAAGTCATAATAAGAAATGTCTGAGGGCAGTGAGAACTGAGGGTGCTCATCAAACCTCTCCCTTTTGCAGATGTCCCAGTGTTTCTCAGAGGTCCGCAAGAAAGGGGTTGCATTACCTTGAGCTTTTTATTATTTCCACATTTGCTTTGTCACTGAAGTGGGATTTCCATGCTACAGGGCAGCATTCAGCCCTAGGGAAAGGGTGCTGAAAGGGCTGTATACCTCCACTGCGGAGTAGGAGATGAATGGGAGTTCGAGAGATGTACAAACACAACTCAGACATACAAACAAAATTACTTCCTACCCCCACCAATGTAGAGTATCTCACTGTAATTTTTCTTAGAGAAAGTTCAACCAAAATCAAGCTTTACCTGACAAAAAAATGTATACTTCCCTGGAATCAATTTCCTGACAATAAAACTCTTTTCTTTTTAATTTTTTTTAACCATCTTTATTGTTTTTAATGTATTTGAGTTTTTATTACAACCCCTTAGGGCGTTTTTGTTGTGGACTTTTTTTTTTTTTTTGCAAAGGAGGTGAATAGCATTCCTACATTTATATAAGCCAGGACCCTGGAACCTAACTGATTAAAAATGCCTTTCAGAGTCAGAAGTTCAATTTTAATCCCTTCTTGCTCAATCTCTTCCCTGATGTTTCTGGCGTTGAGTTTGCGTCTAGATGTCAGAAATGGAAATATCAAAAGATAAATTGTGTCATTTTTTCAGCCAACTCAGATTTCTATGTTTTATTTATTGATACCGAAACTATTTTTTATTTCAGCATACTGTGCACTGGCCTTTGCTGAAGTACTATGTCATCCAAGCAATGCTACTCCCTTGATCCCCCGGCAACTCTTATTAACCCAGACTTTGTTGGGTCATGACTGAAAGTATCTCACAAACGCGCTGGGCTGGAGCAGGCAGCAGAGGACAGGAATTACATCTCAGTATCTGCCCCTGAGGCACCTAGCACAGCCAGTCAGCTGTAAAATCCCAGCGGTCATGAAATAACTGATCCAATCTACCACAGCAGCATATCGGACATGTTTGGATATACAAATACATACGTATTATATATATATGGAGAGAATATAGAGTTCTTATCTTGCCAACATCTGTACCAGAGCAATTTATGGTGAGTCAAAGCTGGTAAGATAACAAGTGGCACAATTAGAGGTAATTAACTCTGTCGGAAATTGGTTCCCACGTATTTACTGGCCAGATGAAAGTTGGCAAATAGTGGAGGAAGTAGGAAAGGAGTAAGATAACAAGTCTAGACTATGTAGGTACATAGATACGTTATTCGGTTCAGCTATTGCTTCTGCAATTGGGCTAAAAATTCTGGATCCTCCCTTTATACAGCTTATCACACATAATTAGCAGCATTTGAACACAGACTTTGTCTAACCATAAATTTAATAAAAATGACATTAATGATTTCTAAATGAAAAAGCTTTCTATTTGTCATGTTTGCTTATTGTTTTAGGAGTGGGACCTTGGGATCTGGGCAATTCTGCTGTTTCTAGCCTACCCTGAGCTTAAAAAGGAGATTTTCATTTTCCGTGCTCCTTGCTACCAGTAATGTTAACAGGTGAAGTACAGTGGAGACAAAATGAAGGTCAGGGTCTGACATCCACATATGGTAGCAATGCTGTTTGAAGACTATAGATCCTCCACTCTTCTGTGGTGCATCTTTCTTGCAGGAGTACAACATGCAGCCTTCACAAAAAGCAACAGGTGGCTATGGGATTAGTTTTGTTCCTGAGTCGTCTTTGTAGCAGCTGCATGAGCAGCAGTACAATCACTCCAGAAAAGTAAGACATCGATCCTCTTTTCCTTGCTATCTGCCAAGCAGATTTCTTTGCTTACTCCCAGTCTTCACCTTTTATGGTGGTATTGGAGACATAGTTCCATTTGAATGCAAAATTTTTTACAACAGAGGCTACCTGTGAAGTTTCTGCTGTCCCCCGAAAACCCGATCAACCTGAAGTTGTCTGTGCAGAACACCTCAACTCCTTGCATTTTACACTGAATAACTGAAGTTTTATGCAACCAACAGGTATAAACGGCTTTCCTGGTAGCATCAAATCTTTTTGCTTGGACCTGAGCGCACACACCTAGTTCTATATTTCATGTCTCTTGCTTTCTCTAAGATCGCCCCTTACCATGATGCGACATTAAACTCTGACAGGCTCAGCCAATGCAATGAAATCAATTATTTTTGATAAGCAGCCTTCTCAGTTCAAACAGGTAGTATAATCGCAGTCTGTCTGCCAGGGGTTATTTATAATACATGGGCTCATTAAGTGAAAGCTGGTATTTGTACACTGGGAAAAATGTCGGTTCAACAGTTGGCTAACCATTAGGTATCCTCTTGAAGAGTATCCGAACTGGGAGACAGAGGGTGCCTTGCCCAGCCCACTTACACAGTGTGGCATACAGTGAGAACTGGTGTGGTTGACAAAGTCAAAACTAGACATTTGACAGGGAATGGAAAAAAAAACAACAACCCAACATATTATTTCCACTGGGGAGAAAACTAGCCTTAAAACGTTGAGAGATTGCCAATAGTGGATTCACTAGACTTAAGTGCCAGCACAGAAAGTATATCAAAACACTTTCAGGGCATTTTTGGTTGAGTGGAAAATTGCAAGTCAAAACGACCTGACAGCTAGTCAATAATGTGTAAATAATTTCTTATTCTGGTTGCACAGCTTATTTCTGTCCCAAACAGGTGCATTCATTCCCTGGGAATATAACTTCAAAACTCATTTGTACCACCTCTGCCCTTCTGATGGATCATACACAATACTAGAATAAAACTGTGATGCTAAATGTACATGATACTAGATTGTCAATAGTTTTGTAAGTTCAAAGCAGATAAGACAAAATCAGAGAATAAAAAATTGTAAGGACTACTCAATACAAGGATAGCACATGTGGCTATGGAGTCCCCAGACGTAGTTTTCTGGAGCCTGGAAGAGTGCCTCTGATCCAGCATAACTTATGTTGCAATCTTCACCATGGAAAGAACTACCGCAATGAGATGTCTGAGCCCCAAAGTAAAGTCTAATCAGCTAGAGAGCAGAAGAGTTACTAAAGGGAAGCAAACTAGCAAGAAACCCTAGAAACCCCACTGCTCCCTATTCAAGGTGTTAATAGATTGTGATATTTGATGATTTTGGCATCTGTACCGTGAAAGCATCGGATAGTGTCACCTATCACTGATATCCAAGGATGGTTTTCACTACACTGAACCTGCTTTTAGTACTTTTCATCACCAAGATCCTTAGAAAACATTACCTGCACCCCAAGAGCAAGTCTAGGTTTAGCTAATAGCTAGCATTATTCAATACCTCTTCTGTGCTTTTGGCTAGATTACTCAGTATGTGGCTACAAGAAGAATTGCCATGAGGTGAACTAGGAAGCAGATATAAATTAGATCTGTTCTCTGTGAAAACAGACTGAGGTACCTGGTAGTAACTATGCAGGATAAGGAACCGGCACAGCAGCAGCAACCACACTGTAACTCATGTGCTGAGAATTTACCTTGTGGGAACTCATCCTTGCTCTTCATTTTCCACTGCCCTGGTTCCTATTTGATAAATGGAGATAACAAAATCTCTGTTGTAGTCCAGCCTCTGTCACTGTTTAGCATTTAAAACTATTCAGGGCAGGGCCTGTCCTCATACACAGAGCAAGTTCACAATTAGTCCATTTCTATTTGAAGCTTTCCTAACACAAATCAAACTGTACTACAAAACCATGCAATGTCCCACTTGGTGTAAATATCAGTGCCCCTGAATTTTAACAAGGAAATTCAAGACTAAGTAATTCAAGGACTAGCCTGTGACCACTCAACAAGGCAGAAGGAAGAACAGTTCACAGATGTTTCTGACTTACAGTCCTTCATGTAGCCCAATACCACCTGCCCCTGTTATATCAACATGTAAAGATGAGACTTTTTCAGAAATTTTGTGCAG
Source organism: Cariama cristata (assembly GCF_000690535.1). Lineage (NCBI taxonomy): Eukaryota > Metazoa > Chordata > Aves > Cariamiformes > Cariamidae > Cariama > Cariama cristata. The sequence continues at coordinate 70,301 of NW_009630844.1, read as the reverse complement.
TCTCTACATTGGCTAATGAGATCTAAACTAAAAGATTAACCATCATTCTGAAAGCATTATGCTCTAGTAGGAGATGTCAGAGGCATCAAAGGGCCTTTCAGCTAAACTCCATGCTACTCACAATGTTACTGTTCTACCCTAACGGTGCATTGAACCTCAAAGTTTCCAGTAGTTACTGAAACAGAGAAATATTGACGCAGTCAGTGGCAAATGGAAAGAGTTCTCTAGGTACCACAGCTCTTCTTACCCTTGCAGGCAGGACTGGGAATGTTGCTGTGAAATTACATATGAAACCAGGAGGATGTTAAAGTTCATCATACCGAATCATTTTGAATAAGTCCAAATTTTCTGAAGTGACTAGTGACTCTGACTGACTCCTGAGAGGTTCCTGATTTTGAGAGTAGCTGTTCAGCACCAGAGAACCAAGGCAGGGCAGAATGGATCCCTGTTCAAAACTTTTCTTGCCAAGGAGTGCTTGGCCAGTGCTGGCCCTGGGTGTCTCGGTTCTTGATTATGCTGCTATGTGCTATCAAATGAGCAGTCATCTATATTCTCTCATTTCCCTTCCAGTTGTTGTGTTCACATTACTGCTCCCACAGCTACTTCGAAGGACATTCAAGTAGAAGTCCAGACTGAAATTAAAATTTGACCTGAAGTGGGAACGATTCACTTTGTTACTTCCCAACTGAATACCGAGAGCAACCGCACGGCCCATCCAGACCACTGCTCTCTGCCTCCTGAGAAATACTGCCCAGAATGAACACAAAGCCTCATGGCTTGAAGCCATGAGTTTTAAAGGTCTTTTTGGCTTACTGACTGAATGATAGAACAGGTAGGTGGCATCTCTGTATACATTTGTCAGGAAGCTCTTGCTGCAAGACCCTAAGCCTGAATACTCCAAAATTAACCACATCACTCTCTCTTAGCTCAGTGTGCTTGCCTTAAAAATTTATGGCTCTGGTGGTTTGGTCTAGCAACCCTGGGGTGTGATGTTCTGTTTACTTGACATTTTGACAGAGGTGAAGTGGCTGGGGCAATAGAGTTTCATTTGGGGATTGGAAGGGTGGAGAACATGGGGTTTTTTATATTTCTGGCTGCCTGGCTGCCTTTTGTGGGATGTGATGTGCAGATGCTTTGTTTTTATTGGTACAGATTGTCTTTTTAATGGATGGCAGGATGCCTGGTGACTGGGTAGATATCATTTACAATGTCAAAATAAATAAATGAACTAATTGTGTTTAACATGCAAATTAATGGCTTTGTGTTTTATTATCTGTAAAAGCTAGCAGTAATCTTCATAGATTCTTTAGAATTTAGCAACATCACAGAACAATGAATGACATTTTTAATTCACTGTCCATAAATTTTCAAAAAATGAAATAATTTAAAAGCCATGTATACAAAAAAATGGGCAGCATATTAATATAGTCAGAAAGAAAACCTGGATGTTAAACTGCAGCACAACACCACATCTCACTAGGGAGACTAATTCTTATCAGAAGATGTAGTGATCTTTTATACTGAGACACATCCACAAATAATGCAGGACTGACGCGACTCTCATTTGTATCAATAATATTGCAAGAAATCACAGCATAAAAAGAAAAACAATACTCTAATCCACTGAATTAAGACCAGACATAATCAATAGTGCTCAAATCAAATGCTAAAACTAGGTATGGTGGGCACATTTGAAAGTGCATTCCAAGGCAGATGAATGCAAGGTCATATATCAAGAGTAAAAAGTGTTGGTCGTGAAAATAACTCTGGAGTCATTAAAGATAATCACTTGAACATGAACTTTTCCTGACACAATGTTGCTGAAAGGACAAGCATAAACTTGAGAACGCTGATTAGACACAGGAAATTGTTCTTACCACTGTATATTGCATTAGTAAAATAATTACTGAAATACATTTCTGGTGTCAACACTTCAAAAAGCGATAATGCAAAGGGATCAGAAAATCTCCAAAGAGTAATTACAAGCCACAAAAATTTGTATCAGAGCAAGATAATGCTCCATTTAATAATCTGTTTAAGAAAAGGTTCAAGGTATATTTCAAGGTATGTCATCTATAAACATCTTCATGGAGACAAAGTTTTTAGCTGGAGACTGTCACTAAAGCTAGCAAAAGACAATAGGATGATATTCAGTGTATAGAAGACAAATTCAAAATATAAAAATAAGGCACAAACATTAGTAGTACTACTGATTAACCATCTGAAAAACATAATAATGCACATGGTAGATGTTCCCTTACTTTAGGGCCTTACACCTGAACAGTATTTCTTCTTTGAAATATGCTGTAGCAAAAAAATGTGTACTTGAAACACCAATTGCTGGGTAAGGGTCTATGGCCTGTGTCACAAAAAATACAGATTATATGGTCAAAGTGGTGTCTTACAGTCTTCACTGAATTATTTAACATCATTCAACATTTAGTTATTTTTATCTATACCCATAACCATCACACCTAAGATTTTCTGCTTACCTTGCATCTTTTTTCACTTCCTAGGTCATTAGGAGATCTATCTTGGCCAGTGAAACTACTGTAATTGGGGGTAGGAATTTATAAAGTTCTTTCAAGTGATCTCTCCTTTGCAAAGATTTAAATGTATGCATGTGCAATTTTTTTTTTACTTTTATCAATAAATTTGATGTTTATTGAGACATATTGTACCTCTCCTGTTTGTAGTAACTGCAGGAAAAATACGGAAAACTTATAAAATGTTTTAGAACATTCTTAGAAATTCTTAGCAAATTCTTATGCTAGAAGATGTTGAGTCATCAGCCTAAAGATATTGGGCATGCCAATTACCTTCTTTTCAGGACACATACAATGATTGCATCTTTATGAAGCATGAAGCAAGATAAAGAGGAAGAATCCAGGTTATTGCCAGAGACAATATGTTGAATCAAAGAGCCCAGAGGGGACTAAACTGCAGGTTAGGGGAAGTGAACATGCAGGAAGTAGGAGATTGTTTGGCAAGCTAAGTGACTTTAAGAGGTGGAAAGGCAGGGGAGAAATCCAGCAGACAAGAGGAGAAGGATCAGAGGTGCTTAGGAACTGGAAGCACCTGCTGATTGGAAGGTGAGGTTCAAAAACTCTATGCAAAGACACTGTTTGCCTTTCTTCTGCTCAGAAAAGCAAGACTTTGTGCATAAACAGGACTTTATGCATTAAAGAATACAGAAGGAAACAAAGTCCTTAAGATCAGCTCATCGGTTCAGAGACAGCATCAGAATCCTTCAGGAAAAGACTTTCTTGACAAAAAGCTACTTTTAAAATGAAAAAAAAGTTAAATAAATGTATTGGTAAGTTTCATTTTGGTATTTATGAATATGTGGTTACATACCATACAACAGGGTAAATACATGTGGAAAGCTTACCAAAGAAGCTCCATCCCAAGGAAGTGATTTGCATCTGCCACTAAAGCACCAAGGGAGATTACTGCCTTGTTAAGTCCATCCACTGGTGTTGAAAGTGGTGGGATCCATGAATACGCTTGCCCCTCCAGAGGCGTGGTCCATGCTCAGGGTGCTATGCCTGTTCCACTCCCTCTGGCAGCTCCTCTCCATGCTGGCTGGCAAGGTGGTACTGCCCCTAGCAGAGAGCTATCATGGAAGGATGTGGACTTATCATCTCTGAGCTAGAACCACATTCTTGGAGACTTTGGTGATTAGAAGAGAAACTTTGCTTGGACTCTGTATACAAGAGGAAAGCCAATGTGGACAGCAGATTTCCAAGACGATAGGCTTTTGGCATTGTGCGCTGTTTCGCAGATGGACTGTTACATTTTGTTCTATTTGGAACATACTTAGCATGCATGACTTCCTTTCTTAAGTAATGAATGCTGATAATCTTTCCACAAATTTCTGTGGGTCACAGTAGTAGCTATGGCTGTGTTTCCTTCTTTTGATCAACCATTGACAAAAGTGGGTATGTTTTTGCCATCATGATTATTTGAAAACCATTAGCACCACAGGGTTCAACACAGTAAGGCTGAAGATTAATTTGACCGTTGTGAGAGAACAATTCTTGCAGATTGAAAGAATTTTGCCATGGAAAGTCTTCTTCCTCCTTCTACTAGGAGGTGTGGGTAATTTGGGGGCCCTACTTCTTTATTTTATTCTGTCTGTATTTTCGTCCTGCTGTTGTATTATCACAACGCCAGGAGCTCACCCAGCTCTTGAGATAACAAGGTTTTTGCAGGGGGGCTCAAGGCTGCGAGCTTGTTCCAGAACCTCTGTCTGCTCAAACACTGAAGCTCGTTCAGTCATTTATAACCCTCGGGGCTCCATTTTAAAATAATACAAAGATTGGATGTCTTTTCTTTTATAGGAATAATTGCAGGCCAGGACTAAACATCTGAGCTCAGTAACATGGGTATCAGTTCCAAGATTACTTGGAACAGAGCACTTTCCCCAAACTTCTCCCCCACTCCTTATTTGGACACTGAGAAATAATTTCCTCAGTAGTAGATTTTTACTCAGTGAAATCACATGTTTTCTCAAAACTTTTTTTTTCTCAAGATAATTACATTTTATAAGAAAAGGGGAGAAATAACAATGCCACATTCCTAAAGTGCAGACTGAAGCCAAATTCAAACTGCTGCTGTGTGGGGTCAGTGTTTTTTTCCAAGGACGACTGACCCTGCTGAGCTTGGACACAAACCAAGATCAACTCCCTAAACACCTGTTTAATTGCATATTTCGGTGTCTGAAGACTGGCCATTGATTGCTGAATTAATTTTTTTATCTGCAACCCATATGCGTTGTGTTATTGGTTGACGGCTAAACAAGGATTAAAGTGTTTTTTCACATAGATGGTCAGCCTGAAAGTAGATACTAAACAGTGTGAGGCATGAATCTGTAACACTGCTCCATCTGCCTGGTATGAAAATTGCTCAACATGTCACAGGTTCTAGATTTTCTGCCAGCTATCTGAGCCCTTCCTTAGCTAACACACTTTTAACATTACTCAAAGTTGATAAACAACAGCTAAACTGTGAAAGGACTTTGCCCTTTGAGCACAGTTCCAGTCCTGCTTTAGTGATTGAGATTTATAGGACAGCCATGCAGATAAGTGCATAGCAAGGGGAAAAAAAGGGGCAGCAGCCTCTTCCCCTTCCACGCAGAACAGACCTGTGCATGGTTCATACACTTGGCATCACCTGCATGACCACAGCTCCTCACTCCCACCAATTCCCAGGGCTCCCTGTTGGTACAAGATCACACCCAGTTGTGCAGACTATTCCTGGTTTCCCATGACAGCTTTTGCACAAATGCACAGTCTGCATGTTAATTCTGGGATCAGAAATGAGACAAACTACTGATTTCAATTAAGGGCTTTGCTTAAACATAGAGACTCCATGGGCTGGAGCATAACTGTACTCTCTGGATTCATGATTTCCTGTTGCAGGTTCTGCACAACTTATGAAATCCACAGTCAGTGCATGTGATTTGGGAATCTTAGTTATTTCCCCGCTTCACTAACACTATTTCAAGTAGCTGTGGTACGGCAGAACAAGAGTGACCCAAGTACCCTGTTGGAGCATCCCACTGATGACACCAAACATGTTGAATTAGGAGGTTCCAAGCAGTTGCTGCTCAACATGGTTTCATAGGAAACATATTTTTCAGCTGAATAAATGGAGTGTTACTGTTGTACTACCCATTTCTCAAAATTACCTGTTTTGTATGATCATATGCTACACTGAGATCCGCTGGTAGGGTGGTGAGAGGAGCCAGCGAGCACTTCCTGAGAATACTCCCAGCTGCTGGGAGGTCATGTAAATGACACTATCTATTGCAATGGAAATGAAAAAGATGTGCAATTAGAGCCAGGAAATGCACACTAAGAAATTAAACATAGTTCTAGCACAAGGTCATTACAGTCCTCCCTTTGCTGCATGATATGAAATAGTCTCATGCAAGAATCTGTAGGGAAGGCTTATAAAATTTCACAGAAGAGTAGAACCATTAACACTGAAAAAGTGGATTTTCTATGGCTGAATTGTATATTTTCTCTGCAATTCTATGGGATAGCTTAAAAAGACCCTGTAAGAAGGAACATATTAAAAATATAGCAGTTTAAAGCACTATTTATAAAGCTTTTAAACATGTCTGTGAAATCCCATTGGTTTCTCCTCCAGTGAATTCTTTCAAAGACTTTTCTGTTAGGGTACAGAGCATGAGAGAACTAAAAGAAGAGAACTGCTATTCCCACTTTCGTTCCCTGGGGAGCTTTGAGAAATCACTAGCACAAATAGTCCAGCCAGCTGGTTTAGCCAATTGGTGGTCCGTTTACATTTCCTCTAATAAGTGAACTTCTTGACCCTACATTTTAACTGAGTCATTAAGAGCTCCTTTTCCAAGTGTTTTGGCAGGCTAAAGAGGTCTGAGACTGTGAATAGACCACAATAACTAGTAAAGAAGAGAACAGCCCTACTTTTAATACGACAGAAGAAATTGATCCAAATGGATCCAGAAATTAAAGTTGCAATGAAAACAAAGGGATGCAAATATCCACCTGCAGGATATAACAGAAATTTTTATCAGAAGGGTCGCTTCTTCCATTAAAATGCAGCCACTTTTGACATGCGTCATGACAAAAGCTTTAACCATTGCTCAAGCATGTTATGCAAACAACTGTGGGAGTGAAGTATTGGAGACCTGAAAACACAAGAGAGATTCTAGGTGTGCAATATGTACATACCCCTAGAGAGATTTCAGTATGGATGCCACAGTCACTCTCACAGGATACCTTGAAATCTTTAATATACATGACAAAAGAGGACCCCATGCATGTATATAAACAAGGGATCTCCATTATGGGGAACTGGAAGAGTAATACGAGATTCATCACTAACTAATCTCTCACAAAGCTTCAGCAATCATCACCAGCATCTCATTCAGGAATGGACTGGATTCAAAGCTGCTTGGCCTGAGCATGCAAGGAGGCTCCAGCTGGAGGTGGCATGGCTGTAGATTGCCTCCTGTCACTTGAACTGTGTGATTCAAATACCCATGCAATGGGTACTACAGTGCTTTGTCTTTCTCTGGGAATCTAAGACCTTATTCCCTGAACCTAGCTGACAAAACCAGGGAAGAGAGCCTGGCTGCACCAAGTGCATACAGAATGTGTGTCTGGACAGTGGGGCAGTCTCATATTTGCTTTAGAGGCTCTGTAGAGCTGACCCGTTATACGTGACTCAACACTCACATCACTCGTCTGCCCAGGCGCAGCCACACGCTCTGCGGGTAGTGGGAGTTAGAAGTCCTTCTTAGGAAGGGAGAGCTTCAGATGCCATGGCAGCAACCTTTGCCAGCTGCTCTAGGAGCTGTCATGATTAACTAAGAAGAGAGTTTTATGTTTGGCACTAAAGGCATTGGGGAGGTTATCAAGGGGAGAAAATAGTTTTTCATATTTCATCTGAGTTTCAAATCTGTCCATGTGTCAGCATGCTTTATAACAACCTCAAAAGCACCACAAAGCCAAGGTAATTCTTGTATAAATGTTAGGGCCTTTTGGGCTCTTTTGTAAGCAAAGAATGGGTAGTGGACAAAAGCCAGTGGAGAAGAAAAATCTTTGAGAATTACCCTGTGCAAATACTGGCTTGCAGACTCAGACAGCTGTGTCCTCATTACTGTTAATAGCAAAGAGCCATGCATGTTGGGCAACATTCCCCTTTGAGTGTATACATAGCAAGCCATCTATTTATTTATTTCTGTGGTGGTGATCATTGGAAAATGCCTATAATCCATGCTCAAATAACTGGCTTTGACTCAGATTTGGCATTGAGTGTTTTATAATGATTGACCACATTTGCTTGCAATGTTCCAAAAATTGCCGCCAGCCAACTGGGTTGCAAACATTCCTGGATAAATGAAAACTGTGTGGATATGGGAGGTTTACTTTGTTCCAGTTAGTATGTGATGTGGATGTCTACTGGCAGTTCTCCTGCTCTCCCTACTCTCAGTTCATGGCTCCCTGGAAAAAGAGATGTTTAATCTCAAAGGGTTTTTCCCTTTTTTTTTCTCTCTCTCTGTGTCTCTGTTTTAAAACCCATTCAGTTACCTTTAATGCACAAATTTAGACAGAAACTTTCAAGATTAATGAAATCCTGAGATAATAAGCCCTCAAAGCAGGTGTGCTGAGCCTTTAGGCAGAAAGTTGCATTTTGTTTAGCTCCAAGAACTGCCAGTTTTGAGCAGGACCATGACAGGTTCTGGATGACTGTGAAACTCCCAGGCAGGACAAGTTGTGAGGCTGAAACTGCAGCAAAGAAAATTTCCAGTAAGTTACCTAACACTTGCAGGAGTCCTGGCCCCCACCTGTCAAGCAATAAATCAACCGAGATAAGGGCAGATCTTCTTGGCGTAAAGCAGATGTGTTGATCTGGATGGTCTTGACTGAATTTGCACTCCGTGAAACTCAAGATTCACTTCACTGAAAAGCTGAGAATAAAATCCTTCACTGCTGATTATTGCTTCTACTTCACTATACCAGCTTCTGTCCAAAGAACTTACAGCACTCTAAAATCAGTGCTAAAACTCAAAGTCTATGTGACAAAGAGAATATAACTTTCATTTTATGGGAGTCTTAGATAAACTAAAGGCTAGAACCAGTGTCAGACACAGGCTCCTGCACTTCAGGCACTGTGGTCCCAGAACCATTGCACAAGGCATGTCGGAGTTGACCTCTGGAAGTTATCTGGTCCAAGCCTCCACTCAAAGCAGGGGCAAGTCAGTCAGGTTGCTCAGGGCCTTCTCCAGCTGAGGTTTGAATATCTCCAAGGGTACAGCCTTCAGCCACAAACTTTATGAAACTCTGTTCTGGTGTTTGAGCACTTTCACAGTGCTAACATTTCTCCTTAATTCTAATAAGAATTTCCCATGTTGCAACTTTTGCCTGTTCCTGTCCATGTGCACCTCTGAGCTGAATCTGGCTTCATCTTCTCTACACACTCACATTAGGCAGTTGAAGACAGCAAGCAATACAACTCCCTCACCAGCCTCATCTTAAGGTAGAGTAAACCCACTTCTGTCAATCTCTCCTTGTATGCTGGGTGCTCCCACCCTTTAACCACCATAGTGGTCCTTTGCTGCATATCCTTCAGTATGGCCATATCTTTCTTATACCGGGGAACGAGTATGATTGGGAGAATTGCGTGCCTGTGAAGGTAACAGGGATGCACTGCACACTGAACTCTCTCTTGGAGGTAGCTCAGAGAAAATACTTAGAAAGCTTGCATATATTGATTAGTTGTAAAGCTTGTTGTCGGTGCAGTTCATCACAGCGGCAATATTTTGTGAATCTTTGCTTAATTCACTAGAAACTGTTGAGGTGGGAGAACTATTTCTTTGGATGCTGTACTAACATAGCTAGAATCAGGGCTGCCCTACACACACATAAAGTTCTGCACATTTTTGTCCCCAAAGCTTCAAGGTAAGTCTAACTTTGCACCAGAATTCAGAAATTGCTGACTAGCACTAATGGCTGACCATGTGGCCAGTCATTACCAATGTCACAGGCAGTCCCACCAGCTCTCCCAGTATCCATGAATGCTCAAAAAGACACACGTTCACATTGTGCGTTCCCAAGCCAAATGGTTCAATTCCAAGTAGCCTGGCCTGAAAAAGCACGTTCTGTTTAGGTAATTAAAAAAATAAAAAGTAGTAAATAAATAAACAAAAAAGGCAATGTTCCCAACCAGCAGGAACATTTAATGTCTGTGGTTATTCCTGGAGCAAACTCCTGCTCTTACTCTCCAGAAGGCACATCCCAGTGAATTTTCCATCATGTGGGCCTGCTTTAGTGAAAAGTTAAATTACATTTTTTCCTTTTTCATAGTAGTTTCCTTTACTAGCCCCTTAGCCCCCTGCAAGGTCTATGGTCATACAAGAGAGCAGGCACATTTTAGAAGGCACTATCTCCAGCACAGAAGCATGCATAGCAAATCCTTAGTATGATTAACATTTTACCTTTTGTTGTCTTACTAATCATCTCTAATCAAATACTGCAGACAGTGCTTAATTCAGCATTTCACATCCCTCCCCAGGTCAGAGGGAATGAACCACGGGTGGATCATGTATTTCTGAAATGGTTTCATGCCCCAAGCTTCTAGATGTCAGCTTGAAATTTTGGTGGAACAGAGTGTGACAGTATTTTATATCTTGTGGCAATAAACATTCCTTATCAACCTCAGAATGCACATGACCTGCTGGGCCATTAATGGATATACTGCAAATTGTCAGCTGCTAATTACATTTAGAGGTATTCTCCAGTCCGTGTAGGACACATCTATGCCATAGCTCTCTGGGCTTAAATCTACACTCAGGTTTTCGAAACTGCCTTGGGAATATGGAGATAAAATTTTCACATTTTTCAATTCCAATCATAGGCAGGGTTGGAAGTCTTATGTGTAACTCTGTAAAAAAAGTCTTATTCTCTTATGCCACTTTTTGTGTATGACTAGTTAAACCTCTTGAAAATGTCAATGAGCCAAACTGTCATGTTGCAAGCCAAAAAAAAAAATAATAATCACAGATTTCACTGAGAATTTTGTCCCAAAATGCAGTGTACTACCTGAATAACATAATACAGGTTTTACAAAACCGTATCTTCAAATAGCACTGATTTAGTGGGGAAGAACACCTCCTTCCTATAGCTGACATGCTACAGTCTTTTAGGATGGCTGCATGAAACCAACTGATAGTTGTCAATACACAGTTCTGGGTTATTCCACCACAAAGTCAGCCCTGCTTTTAATTAAAATAATTTCAATCTGCTTCTGAACTAAAGCTCCAGATGTAGTGCTTAGTGATTTGCTGGCAACAAGTATTGTATATATTGCTGCAGTCTGCCTTGAAATACATGAGCGTGATCCAAGGCGGCTCCAGCCTGTGCCCGGTTTGGGATTCCCCACAGGGGCTGCGATAGCAGGAAATGAGCAGTGTGCGATAGCTTTCAGACCGCATCTCCTCTCCCTGGCTCGGTTCCTGCTCCAGGAGTAAGGAGTGGCAGTCTGGCAAACTGACCCTGCACTGCTCCAAGATTCCTCCTTCAGAAAGGGGATGTCAGGCTACCCGTTTAAGCTATCTCAGCTTTGCATTGCTCCACCGTAGTGACAATAACTGTTATTTAATGGGTGGAGGCTCTTACCCATGCCGTGAACTTTTCTCTGCAGTGTTAGATAAAGCAAAGTTTTCTTTTGTGCCTCTGTGCACACTGGAAGCTGGAAATACATCAAAGGACTCAAAACTATAGCAACTTAAAGATAACTGGTAACTTTTATCCTACCCCCAACTTGTGCAAGACTCTTTCTTGCTAACAGTTGTTCCAGGCAGTTTTTAAATGCTTCTAATGGTACGTTTTGTACTATTGCTCCACTACAACATACCTAGTGTATTCTTGTATAACCTGATACACTGCTTTGTCATAAAGGGCTTTACTACGTTCAGTCTAAAAGTAATTTTCCTTCATTTCAGCAAATTATACCCAATTCAGGAATAATCATTCTTTTGTACCACCCAGCATACACAACTTCTGCTTCTCTGACATTTACAGTTCCAATTGCTGTCATCTTACCCTAAGCTTTACAATATACTTAACTCTTTTAATCAAAGTTAGCCTCAGTAATGTCCCCAATTTACTGTTGCTCTATACTGAGATTTCCATGAACTTATCTACGTTTATCTGGTAGTAAAGTACTCACACTTCACGCCGGTAGGTTGGATCAATTCTCAGCAGAACATATCAAAGGACTATTCCCTCTCTGTTCTGGGATAAGAAGCCTTACTATCACTGCCAGAAACTGCCCCATACTACACTGCTCTTGACATTGCTGCCGTCTACTGTTCATCTTCCATCAGATGTGTTAGGTTATCCTTTCATCTACTGCTGGGTTTCCAGTCCCTTAATTTCCTGACCACAACCGCAGCTTTTCTAGACTTCTGTGTATTACTGTTTGTACAATCTTCCCATTCAGTGTCACCTATAGATATGTTGGGGTTGTACCACAAAACCAGTTAATGCCTTTGTTCCAACCAGCAATTTACCAGCTCACCAGCTAATGCTTCATTTACTCAGGGGGCTGGCTGGAAAACAAGAATTTTACTTCACAAAAAAAAAAAAAATATTAGAAAATGGAAATAAGCTCAAAATATTAGAATAAAGCAGACATTAAAATGGCTGCTTTTTGTGGAAAAACAAAACAAAACCTAAACCAGACAACACAGTTTTTAGTGTCAGACCAAGCAGTAGAGCATGGATTCCTTCAGACCTTGAAAGTTTATGATGCATTCCTATACTACTGCCCTATCATCTGGACCATCTTTCTCCTCACACTGCAGTGTAGCCTTATACCACAAGGCACCTGCAACCATGAGTTATGGTTGAAAAGAACTAAAAGCAGAGAGGGTTATGCTGGTGTTAAAACTGAAGATGGACTTCAGCACATCTTGTCATCCTCAATGGGCAGCACATCCCAGCCAAGAGGCAGAACACTGAAACTATTCCCCTGAACTGGGCTGGTGATGTGTAGCTCTCATTCATCTTCTGGTAGCTTTGTTTTCTTTGACAAATTATCTCATCTCATTGAAGTACTAAAATGGGAAGCCAGTCAACTGGCAGATGAAGGGGTCAGAGCATGTTAAACTCCACACAACATCAGGCAGCTCTTCTATTCCTGCATGGCAGCTCTGTCATGGGTCCGGTGTCTTAGGGACAAGACAAAGGAGCAATGCCAGCACATTACCTCTGCCTATAGAGTCTGGCAAAACATACAGTCCATCTGGCTGATTTATATTGGCAAAGGAGCCAATTCATATTTTCTATATATTTTGGCTTAACATCTGGATTGTGACATATAACCATGGCCAATTTCAGGCTGGAACCAAGCGAAAAGAAACAAAGCTGACCCAAAAAATATAAGAGAGAAGCCAAGAAAAACAGTGACTTTTAAGTCATTGAGAACACTGCCATCTCTAGGCACTGTGGGTGCTGCAAATATACGCAAAAATTAACATAGGCCTGAAAAGAGTGCTGGTGCTATGAAGGGCACTGAAAATAAATAAGCCTTCCAGGTTAGGAGAGACATTCTGTCACATACTGAACTCTGCACGTTATGCCATAAGGAGGTAGAGAAGGCATCACTTGTGCAACCAAAGTCCCTGAAGGTCCTAGCAGAAAGCTAGGCATGGACCGTCATCCACAGCCAAAACAGATGCCCACAGGAAAAGAAGAGAAGAGCAAGCCACATAGCCAATGGATTGGTGAAGGGTACTCATGAAGTCTGTCAATCTTTCAGCACCATTAAGTGACTTATTTTCTTTTAAGCTCTGTAATTGTCTAATTGGCAGGACTGCCTTGCATGACAGCTATCCCACAAAGGAAAGCTCATGAAATCTGCTCCAGAGCAGACAGCTAATCGGTACATAGTGGCTTTAACTGACCTGGCACTGCTGAAATCCCTGGAAGTAAGACATAATAAAGGCAAGGTGGCCACAAAGCCCCACGTATCAAACCACTGTTAGCAGTGAGTCTAAGGAATCATTCAGAGATTAACAGCAGGGGTGAGAGCCCTGCCCTGGCCAGCACATGCCTGAGGATATGGCAGGCTGGGCACGATTACTGCTCCTCTGAAGTGAGTCAGATAGAACCTCCTGCCAACTAGCTTTTGGTGACAACTGAAGTCTATGTATTATCTGGCTCAGAGCCCAGTGACCAATAACCCCCAATTCAGAGACCAAGCTTAGCTGAGGCCATTAAACCAACCAAAACCCAAGTATCAGTTAAACCTTTTTCCTCTGCATACCCTTTCCCTCTGCAGTCTACAAAGAGCACGGGAGATTGGATTCCTGGGTTCTTGCCACCTTGTATACCAAAGTATCGTACAATTCCAAGAAAGAGGGAAAACTGAAACACGTCATGAAATAGAGAGGTCACTGTCTAGAGAGATTTTAACTGTCCTGTGTCTGGACTGTGGCCTGCACATCTAACAAGATGTGGACATTGTCCCTTCTGTGCTTATGCCCCTTCTCTGCATACAAACCAGTTATGTTTTGTAACGTGACACATTCTCATTCAGCTGTCCACCTCCGTATACCACTGTGCTTCCCTCCCGGCTCCCAGCCTCTGTCCAGAAGAAACCAGAAAACTTTTAATCACTCCTAATAAGCTGGGGAAGACAATTCCACAGACAGAATCAGTTTAGCTCAAGCTAAAGTTGAAAGCAAATTCAAACACTCTTGGTGGCCATAGTTTTTAATCATAAGGTGATCTTCTGACCAGCTCTTCATTCTTCTTTCACAATGTCTAGGAAATCCTTACCATGGTATCAGGAGTTTGGTAGGAGGAAAATACGGTACCAAACTCCTTGACCACAAGCTACTTATGGTCAGTGGCTTTAGGCTCAAGGCAGATTAACATAAACCTAATAAATTCACTGCAAGAACTTCTGCTCCAAGATCCTAAAATCTTCACCAAAGTGAATGGGGACTGTAATCAGAGGTCTAAGAGTTTTTGGTCTGCAGTTGACTATCCAGCTATCTACCCAGTATGACTGTAGTTCAGTCAAGTTCAGTGGTGGCTATACTGTAGTCGTGTTTATTTTATTTTCCTTTCTCACATCATCACACATAAATACAGTTAGTCAGCGATGCTTGAAAGGCACTGACATGCAGAATGATAGACTTGCACTTACTGTTACACTTTGCCATACCCAGGAGCCTGCTTTTTTTCATTCCAGTACACAGAGATGCCAGTTTTCTTAATAACATGCCAGCTTTCTTGGCTTGCATGTTATATTTCTTGGTTCAATTTTACTCATTTCTTTGTGAGTAGTAGAAGCTTCACAAATAAACGTTCCACTTGCCTGTGCTTTAACCACCAGACCATACTCCTCCCACACTGCACTTAGCAAGGAATGAAAGAAGGAATAATCCAAGCCACAGAAGGTTCAGTTTACCCTGCTACAGACAGATATGTACAGCAACCTTTTCTATCAAGCCAACTCCTCCACCACAAATGGATTCACTTCAGTGAAAAGCAGTATTTCCACTCTCATTCTTCTTGGTAAATTCTGCTGGGGGAGGATACATTTATTGATGGTCAAATTTCTGTAGGAACGACCTTACTGATGGACCCTGCTGTAGGGACTAGCTGAATCTTGCCTTTCCTCATCCCTGGCCCATGCTCTGTGCTGGTGCAACAGTTTCTTGAGGGAAGAAGGAGCTCTGAGTGTTTTCAGATGTACCTTTTTACCCATGAATATTTTATGGTCAGCTCATGATTACCTTTATGAAGATTGTTGGGGTTGTGAATAGATCAGGCCATCAGATCATAAACACTGAGGCTGGACCCAGAAGAACTGTATTTGTCTGGAGCTGTCCAATGTGGGTTTATCCAATGGGACAGGGCTGTGTTAAGTATGTTTGTACTCTATGATGTCAATGATCCTTCTTCCATTAGTCCCCTGGCATATCGTCCTCTGTCTTAATGTACATAGTTTGTATTTTCCATATCTTTATTTTACCTGGCTTGTCTAGTCTCATTATATTAGATAATCAAGGGTCAACCATCTTGAATTGTGCTAAAACATGAAATGAGCACAGCATAATTAGGTGGTCACTGAAAAACTCCAGGATCAAATAACCACTGAAAGCTTCTGTAGCACAGGAATTCCTGAAGAAAAAGGGGGATACTAATAAAGTTCTGGGACTTCCCCTCTCCTCTGATCTATGCAGAAGCATAGACAAAATTGCCCAGTGATTTCCAACCAGTTTAGTGCAGCAGGGATACATAAGTTCCACATGTATCACTTTGAGATTCACTGTTGTAGGATTATTAAACTGGACCTTTTTTCTCCTGTTAACATATTTTTACATGATACTTGTCAGGGAGTTATCTCAGCACCTATCATCTACTTGTGAATTTATCCTAGCTACAACCTTTAAAATGAATTATTATTTCCACTTACACAGAGTGACCTGAAGCCCCAAAATACCCAGCACGTTTATCTATGTAAGGAACTGAATGCAAAATCCTCCAACCCAAGCCTTAGTCACCAACTATAGCTTCTTCTTGAGATGTTTCAGGGGCAACTTTTCTGTTGCTATGCCAGCATAAGGTCCAAATTTCTATTTTCCCATACAAAACCTCACAGGAAAACCATCTTATGAATAAAGGCTACACATTATGGCTCTTAATTTAACCAGGAGTTGTCACCAATTACATACTCTTTCAGAAGGCTGCCCTAAACCTCTTGCAGAAGCTCTGCATAGCCTTCAGGAACTGGCCCTCTGGAATAGCAAAAGAGATTCTCCCACAGACCAAGAGGAAAAGGGAAAGACACAGAGCTGAACCAAATAGGGTTAAAAAAGGCAATGGCAGGAGTGGATTCCATTTGTTTTTCCTTTACACAGCCTCTTCCAAGGCATAATCTCGTTGCTGCTTTTCACTCCTTTTCTTCCTCCTGTTTCTGTATGCCCAGAGAGGTCACTAGAAAAGTCACTATTAGGAGGCAGCCTGGCTTAGTGGCTAAGCCATTGGATAAGGAATTCTGAGCTCTATCCCCAGCACAGCCAAGGGCCTGCCACAAGTCCTGGGCACCTCCTTTCAGTTCCCTGTATCTTCATATCCCTCCCCTCTCCCCAGACATGCACATCTGCTTCCTTTATTTTGGTTGAAAACTCATCTAGGCATAGACTGTTCTTAATGAGGTTGCACATAGGGCAGGTCAGTACAATTGCAGGCTGAAGCAATGACTACTCTTCAGAAAACTGAAGAACAATTTTCTCTTATGCTTGGAAAGAGTATCTTTCCATTTCCCTCTGTTTTCATGCTTCTTCCTTTTAAAAATAAAGATTATGTCTTTTTTTTTTCTCTTCAATTAACTCCTCTGGCTTTCTCCCTTCTTTCTATATCTAGGTCATCCTCATCTTGCCTTATGCTTATACCTTTCCTAACATCTAGTTCTCTTTCTTTGCGGTCTGCTTTCTCCAGTCCCTCCACTCAATCCTCTTAGATGCGTCCCCACCCCAACATCTCCTCACATTGTGCATGTGCATTAATGGGAGAGAAAGTAAAAATAAGAGCACACCCATTACAGTTCTTTCCACAATGCCCAGAAGGATCTGTGTTTGAAGCATGTTTTAAAGATCATTGTAAATCAGGAAACAGCAAGGTGGAGTGAAAGGAAATTGGAAAGAGCTCTCAGCTTACAAATGTATAATGCAAGAACATGGGCCCTCACTCCAGTTTAATCTTGCCAACAGTTACCAGACCAAGTTCCTTGGACAAAAAGTCATTATTATGACTAACCATTCTGTATTTATAGAGAAGTAGTGTTAGAAGACAAACAGTTCAAGCAGTGCTCTCGGTCTAAATGTTCTTTGCTGTTTCCTGTATGTCGTCTTTTATTCCAGTGTTAATTGTGGTTATAAATCATTCCCAACCTGCTTTGGAATGAATTTACACAGACTTTGTGCTGTTGAAAACACAGTACATTTATACATACAAGATAGAAAGCATTCAGCAATTCCAGGGGTAAAAATACCATGTATCAGGAATCAAACCCACAGAAGATTTAAACAGTAATTATCATTAAAATACTTCTCTGCCTTTTGCCACAAATGGCTACAGCTACTTCTGCGCCACACAGAGGACACTGGAGTGGGCAAAGTTGTCACTGACAGGTGTCTTTGAGAGGCACTTGTGCCAGGAAAGGTTTTGTTTTCACAAAGGATGAGATCTGGAGATAAAAGAGGCTTGTTAAGACTGAGCAGTGAACAGGATGGGGAAGGAACATGGACACCTAACCCCTGTCTATGACAATCCAGGCCAGAAAGGATGAGTCCAAAAAAGCTTGAAAGGGAGAAGAATGGCTTATATTTCTTTTTTTTTTTGCTGTGTTAGATTATATCAGCCCCAGGAGGGGGAATGTTATTTGAACCACTGGGGGTGCACATTCCTCTGAGAGGCAGGGAACGTGGAGCCTTGGCAGGCAGGCCAGGTGCCAGGCCGGGACAGGGCGACGCTCTCGCAGCCTTCCTGTGTTTCTGTCAGCTCTAGCAAAGCAGGGATAAGAAAGAAAAAAAAGCGCTTGTTAAGTCTCATACAGCTTTCAGATCAAATTTTTATGCTGTTTCACTTTGGAAGTCTCTTGGACAAGCTCAGCGCTTCAAAGCTGAGGCTGCAAATCTCCCAGGGAAGGTTCCTGTGTTTAATAAGCTGTTTTGACAGGAATTCAAAGAGAAAGTAAAGTTTTTTGTTGGCCTAGCAATAGAACATGTGGCCCAGACCTGTAACCTCGTATCTGACCAGACAAAAATGTGTACTGTGTTAAAAACTGGAGATTTCTTAGAAACATTGGCGTTAGAATAGCTCTGGTTCCCCTGAAGTCAGTAGCACAAAGTCTCATCATCTCTGATGGAAATACCTGTGACTAATTTTGTTCAGAAAGAAGGTGCTGGAAGGCGATGCCAGAAGACCAACATAACAAACCTATAAGTTATATAGTGGCTCAGCTACTGGGCAAAATAACTTCCAGTTTACTCTTTTCAACCATTCCACCAAAAAATTAACCCTTGAAGTGCTTCATATCCTAAAAGCATGCTGAATGCTGACAAGCAGGGAAGCACAGAGCAACTGAAATACTATTAACATGAGCAATGCTTATAATTAGCTTATAATAGGATGGAGCCATGATTCATGTGATTCAGACTTTCTTGAATGATCTAGGTAAAATTTTGGTTGGTCCTGAGGACCCTGTCAAGGTTCCCTGGTGTCTTGTCTCCAAGGCTTTCAAGTATGAAACTGTGCATCACCCTGTTAACTGCACCAGAAGTCCTGGAAACAGGGCATCAGGCCTTCCTACCACCACTGCAGTGAGACATGTACTTGTACCACTTCCCTTGGTGTCCACACTTTCCATCCTAGGGCACACAGATACAAAAATAATTACTGCAACAAGACAGGGAATGCCTCCAGAAGATTTCACTAAATGCAAAATGAAATCTAACCCCAGCAGAAACCCCTTTATTCTGACAGGTCTTGTTCTCTTTACGGTTTGTTTTCCTTCCTTTAACGCAAATATGATCCATCATCTGCCCGAATTCAAACCTGATGTAGACTTTCAAAAACTGCTCCCAGCTAACTGTGGTACTCAAATGGCAGTCTGTCCTTTCCCATCTATTCTTGTTAATGATTCTATTCACCAAACTTTTCCTCACAATTAAATTCCCATATTTGAAAGTTAAAGTGACAGAAGTGAACAGCCCTGACTGAAGAAAGCATTAGTCCTCGCATTTCTGCCAGCATGGATAGGAACTTATATGCCCTTTGCAGGCTGGAAGGTCCACTGTAAGAGTTTCCAAAATCCACCTATGGTTTGCATGCAGCAGGCCAGACAGTAAAATACAGGGCTTTCATTTCCACTTTGATTTCCATACTTCTTTTCCACTAACTGCCCCATTTCCTGATTCAGCTACATCAAAGTTAGCAAAAGGAAAATGCTCCTGGAAATCTACAAATCAGTAGATAAAATAACTGAGGCGGATCAGTTTGCTAAGATGAGAAGGACTAGTTGCAATTTTCAAAGGACTGGATTGTATACCTGCTTATTTTTACAGCAAACTCATCAGTTTTCCCAGGATTTCAAAACTCCTCATTAAAAAAACAGGTTTTTTAAATTTTCCAGTAGGTATTACTACTAGCACTGGTTAGAAAATACATTTTCCCCACCTTGGAACATAATGAGTGCAATGATTCAAATACAGAGAAATGTGTCCCAAAGTAGCTGAATTCAAATCGAGACTCTCACAGCTCCTGTGAAGCATCATGGTCTCCTCACTAGGGAAGCAAACAAAGTACATCATCTGAAACCAAGTCCTGCCAGGAATTTCAGACAATAGGGCAGAATCAGCCCAAAAGACAAGTAATTTTTAGTTCTTGTGTTGTTCTGCAGCAGCATTCAGAAAGGAAATGTTCTGAGTTACATGAAGTTCCTTAGACTGAGACAGGCAAAATTCTCTATTGAAGGCTCATATCACCTAGGGCTTTTTTTCTTGTCAAAGACTAGTCCTATTTCAAAAAAGATTTTGATAAAAACTTTGAGACAATTAGCTACATGTAATAACCAAAAAAAAATTCACTATTTTATTAGGGCAGCTGAGACACAGAAATAAGTAGTGGTTGTGGTTATAGATTAACTCTGTGGTAGACCTGGGGGCTACATCTCCAGCATTTAGCCTGAGCAGCCATCAGTGATGAGTTTGATCCTGATCTCTTGATTCCAAGTTTGGCATCAAAATAAATATTTTGGCCAGTGGAATTTACTTCCATTTAGTTCACAAATTTTCTCTCCATTTCTTTATAATATGACATTATTAAAAGCAAGCAAACCAAAGAGATATAATCTGAATCTCCCTTAAATTTGAGTAACACAGGAGCAGCTTATATGTAAGTTAAACACAGTATGAAATAGAGTAAGTGGAATCAGAATCTAGCAAAAGATGCAAAAGTAAAAACCACTAATACAAGACATTTTCCATAGGGTTATTTGTTTTCTGTATTGGAGATTGAGGAATATCAAGGTGCTAAGCCAATGTCAACACTGCTGGGGCAGTGATTCTTTCCCCATGTGTTGTTTGTGCAGTGCCTCGAACAAGGGAGTTCCAGTCTCAACTGAAGTCTATAGTCATTAAAGCAATGGTAGTGCTAATAGTTGTGTACCACCCTCTAGATAAGAAATGTATGTGCTCCAAAGGGCTTATAGTCTAAGTGAAGAATGCAAAGCATGGGAGGAAACAACCCTTATATATACCATTTACAGGAGGAAGACCAAGGTCCAGAAATCTGAACGAAGTCAGATATGGCCAAGAACTGAATCAGGGTTTCCTCATTCCCCATAAAACTCTTCAAATGGAGGGTCATCTTCTTTCTCAAGGACAGAATCATAAGCACAAAAGGCATGCCTTTGATGCACTCACAAATCACCTGCCATCAGATGGTTGTTTATGTCAAAAACATTACTTCTCTCATAAAAGTGAGTTTCCTGATTAAATAATAGGACTAAATCATATCTTAGCTTGCATTGAATAATGACTATATGAAACATACAGCTCACATCCTTTAAAAAAAATGTAGTTGAACTTCAAAATACTGGGCTTGAGTGATTCAATTACTAAAGGACAATTGTAGGACAATTGTTTCCGCAATGTCAGACAAGCTTTGATATAAATAAAAATATAGAATAAAGATTTCTACTACTTACCAGCACACTGATTGTTTTCATCCAACTGGTAACCGAATCGACAGATCAGAGGTCTTGTAACAGTAGGGTAGTTAGGAACAGGGCCTGGTGCTGGGGGCGGTGGATAAATATTTGAATAAGGGTTCAGATATGGTGAGCGATACACTGGGTTTGTTCGGGGTACGCATAAATAGCCACCATTCTGGTTGACACACACCATATCTCCTCTGCAAGCCTCAGGAATAGTCTGACATTCATCAATATCTGGAAGGAAATTGCAAAAGTTAAATGAGTGATTGCTTCTTAATGGGGTCTATCCAAAAAATAGTTAACAGATTTTTCTCAAGACTTTGCTAAAAAATTCAATACTCTCTTTGAAAGGAAAAGCTAATCCTTCCTTATAGAGCCTCACTTTGAAGTTCAATCATACTAAAACAGGAAACATCCCATATATTCAACATGTCTTGTGTTCTACTTGTTTTACTTCACTATTAGAGGATAGAAGGAGAGGGGAAAGCCTGCTTTGTTGTTCCATAAATGTTCAGTTTAAATACTGATTTACACATGGCTACGGCATGCTACTGCCTCTTCCTGCTAGAGGGTCTGTCCAAACCACAACATGCAGATCAGGATTTCAAACACTGGTGGTTTGGTTTGCCCAGCTGTGAAACTTGGATCTCAATTTGGAACTCCTGAGCTCCCTCCCACAGAAAAAGTTAGAGATGTTCAGATCTGGGGATGCAGTTCAGGCCTCTTTCTTGCTCTGATTGAGATTATTGCTGAATTTAATTTAGAAAGATACAAATGGTTTAGCCAAACTGAGCATTTACGTGGTTCTTGGGGCACAGAAGCTGTAGGTTTCTATGACAGGGCAAGCAATCTGTTGCTGGTTTTTCCTTTATTGAGTGACTTTAACTCATGCAGAAGATGCTGATCTGGAGACTGAATGCCATTGATAAAAAGATCCTATAGGGCAAAGTGCATGCTTCCCTATATTGCCTCAACAATTTACTTGGAGTTTCAAGGCTGAGCAGTGGTAGAGGTTATCTGAGCCTCCAGGAGGAGGCTGCCAACAAAGGCAGTAAATACTGAGTTTGAAAAAGAAGGAGTTGTCATTTGGCAACTAGACTGAGCTCCCATCAAAATGCATCATTGCTGTTTGAGAAGCACTGACAGCCAATTAGTATCTGAACCATGTCAAAGATTGGTATATACTTGTGCTATGTAAAGACACACATATATTTGTATATACACCTCTATATTTTTTTATATATGTATACACAAACACACATAATTGTCACACAGCAAGAACTTTTCAACTAAAACATACTAACAGCAGCACAATGTTAACTCAATAAAGTCAGGATTTCTGAACCCCAATTTAAATGTATTGATTTCATTAAAGTCCTACCTAAGCATTGCCCAGAGGCACGGTCCAGGTCAAAGCCATTAGTGCATTGTTGCTAAAATGAGAAAACAAAAGACACTCAGTGACTGTGAAATGAGAGGGTTGCAGAGTCAAATGCTCATCTGGATTATTATTCTCAGTACAATTGTTCAGCACTATACAGTACATGAAAATAAAGTCCTTTCCCCAAAGGACAGCCAGCAAGGCATGAACCTGAGGCCTCAGCACATGTGCCAGCCCCTAACTCAGAAGAGAGTTCCCTCTGGAGGTGACAGTCAGGCTGTTCCTCTCCCCGGAGGGTAACCAACACATAACCTGTGATGCGCTCCGTGCCCGTTGTTAACACAGAAGTTACATTCGTGTTCTGTTTTGGGGTCTTATTTTTGCCAAAACAGGGGTGTTCAGTTAAAACATACTAGCTAACCTCTCTAACAGTCTTTAAGACCACAGATAGACCATTTGGTACATATGTCTCAAAACGTCAGCCATCTGACTGAACCGAAGCCACGGTTAAAACATAACAATCTTAATAAAAGTAAGGCTTTTCGTTTATACCAAACCTTTTGATTAGAGGATAAATCTTTAGATGATACACATTCTAGGCATGCAAGGTTACTGGAGGCCTTGTTTTCCTTCCTATCCTGTTGTGCTAGTCTTTATCAGGGCTGCAACCTTGAGTCTTCAGCACCTCATCAGTGACCTTCAGCATTTCTAAATCAGTGAGAGTCCTGGTGATTGTGTCAAAGCCCATTAAAACAATCCCCTGCCCTCCCTAGTTTTTGACTGAGCCTCCAGCTATTTAGCAACAGGCCAAGCAGTTGACACAAGCACGGGATCCTGCCAGTAAATAGGTTATACTAAGGAACGTAAGCAAAAGATATCCAGAAAACAAGAATCACTGAAGTAACCAGAGGGCAGAGAGATGGCGTGTGTTTGAGATTCTCCCTTTTTTTGTTGTTGATAAATACACTTTTTTGGACTTTGTGGAGGAAATCAGTGGAAGGGTAAAGTACTTGGTTCATGTTTGGAAAAGCAGTAAGTTGTAGATGGAAGACAAGGGGTTAGAGGGATAAGTCAGTGGAAGTGGGCCGTTGCAGGAGCTAGGGAGGGGACACGAAGTGAAACACATGGCACTGTGTGGACTGCACCTGCCACTTGCACATATGAATAGACAAAATCACTGCTAGAAGTGTTAAAAAAGTATGAAGGAATTCTGCCTTTGTTTATTTTGGCATTCCAAGATGTTGTGGTATCATGTTGTGGACAGTTGAGATATTCTGATGGGAGAATGTGTAATCAGTCTCATGTTTTAAAGAATGTGCATACTCTACCTTTTGTTCTTTTTTCTGTGCTGTGGTGTATATGCTACATCTAGGTTAGCAGGAAAAGTTAAGATAGTTTTAAACAAAATTATTTTCTTTTAGACAGTAAACAATGATTCAGAAGCACTGAAACTACCATAGAACTGGTTTCAACAATTTTCTAGAACTTTATTCCAGAAAAGATTCCAATATTGTCAAAACGACCAGTTTCAATATCTTCAGGAAGAATTTGTTGCTATCATTTTGGTTTCAAGTTGCTTTTTGCTTAGACTTCAAAAATCAATTTATGGTAAAAGATGTTTTTATAAAAATTGCAATGGAAACAATATTTTTTAAATTATAAAATCAAACCCTTAAAGACATCTCAAAAATTCTCCAGGGGCATGAAAAGCATTTCCCATACAGATCCAATGTTCACAAAAATATCAATAAGCAAGCCATGAGGAGGAAATTTTCAATGCAATAGAAAAAAAACAACTACATTTCAGAGACTTTTGGCAAAGGTATTTAGAAACACAGCTCTGGACATTGAGTATATCTGGATTATCAACTAGGAATCCAAACTTAATATGCCTTTGGGAACTGTTTTTCCTAATTTAAAGGCTGCATAGAGCCCAAGAACACGAAGAACTAATGCTTCTGCTGTTTCAAGAACTGGACTGCTTTACTTCCATCCACCCTCAAAAGCCCTGCCTCTTGAACAAAAATTATTTCAGGCATAAATTAAAATGAAAACTAGGATATAGTCATTTAGGATCACAGTCCAAAATTAAACAATCTTAAGACAAGACCCTGCTATACACAGGAAGTGCCTATTTATATGAATAAGTTTTCCAAGCATGGATGTTCCCCATCACAGAACCGAGCTGTCCCTGCTCTTGTGGGATGGCTTTTCTTATTTCCTTTTCCAGAATTGTACAGTTCAGAGGCAGAATCACGTTTTCAGTGAGGTCCAGGTTTCTACAGAGATATTTTGCTGAGCTGGCAAGGATGAGTCAATAAGCTCAGTCCATGTTCAATACTGCTGGCTCCAAGTTCTCCCCTCTAAACCCTTAGACCACACAACTTCCTTTTCATGTAAACCCCAAACCACAGAACTTCCTATTCACCTGCTAGCTAGTTATGTCTCATGCCATATAGCACTTCAGTACAAAACAGTACATAGATCTCTGCGTGCACCTCTCACCTGTGCTTTTCCAGGGCTTGAAAGGCAGATGGCCAGTGTGAAAGCAGTCAGTATCCTGTAATGTGCATAGAAAATAGGCTGAAAACCTTCTGATATCCAGGCTCATTATATAGAAATAAATACACATGGACAAATTAATTTCTAGTGACACTTCAGTGTATTCCACAGAGTTTTGCCAACATGAATTTGGCCTCTGGAGAAGCAGTAATATAACTGGGTCAGATTCAGATCTCAAAGTCACTAATTCTACTATGGTTTTATACCACTGGGATCAGGATCAGACTGTACATGTCTATTAACTAATCTATTTTTTATGATACCCCATGCAGCAGCTGTTTAATAAACAAGTGTGCAATATTCAACAAAGTAGTTTCGCCCCATCACTGACACCTTTCTTTTGAGAACATAAAAGTTTTTCTTGCACATTATGCACATTTTACAGATGGGTAAACCAGAGCACAGGCCCTGCCTAAGCTCACAATGCAACGCATGGGCAGGGCTGCAGACATGTCGTGCAGCAGGTCCTGAATCCAAGCCAGTTGCTCTAACCGCTAAACCGCATTTCATCCCCAGGAGACCGTATTTGAGATTAATCCATTTTCTTAGGGCCAGATTCTGTCCCTTTACTCAATCTTGAGTAACACATTGCTCTGCAAGTAGACACACTGTGCCAGGACATCAGCTACTAGAAGCTGCTATCTTCAGTGGAGCCTTCCCCAGTTATATCATCTTAGCATCTAGTGGGACCTACTGGGGCTCTTCACTGCAACTGAAAGAAGAGGATCCCTCACTAACAGAACTCTATGGCTATTTTTGGAACTTCTTATCTGGAGGATAAAAATTCTGGTCAACTAAGCTCCAAGTGTTTACTAACAGACAGAAAAACAGGAAAGGACAGTAAGAAAACATTTTTTCTATGCACTACAGATTTCAGTGTTTTGTCGCTGCCTTATATAAAACTTCTTGATACAATTAGACCCACATCTTGCTTAACTTGGATTCTAGTTCTGAATGGCGATTGTATACAATACATTTCCACAAAACCAGTACAAGAAGCAAGGGTTATTTTAGGTACCCTTAGTTCTGCTACCCAAGCAAGCTTCTAACCTTAGAGCTGTCTCATTTCCAATGCAAACTGAGCTGCTGAACAAGACCTACAAAGGCATCAGACAAAACCAGACACAAACAGTGTCCGACACATTTGAACAAATTTGTTTTAAATCAGGAGATGGGCACAAGCTCTGAAAAGTAAACATAAACCCTAAAATGGTTGTTCATAGTGCTGCAGAGACAGATCGTGCTTGTTGGCAGCTTTTGAGTGACAAGGAAAGGCAAATTCTGCACAGACTTTTCCTCAAAATCGGATGTAAAGCATTCAAAGTACAATGTTATCCATTTAGGCTTGCACTTCATTTAGTGATTCCCCAAATCTTTTTGAAGAGATTTTAAAGCATGCACTGGTATAAAGACTGCATACTCACTTTGCATACAGCAAGAACAGCACTAGAAGGAAATACACCAGGTTATAGCTGAACATTAACGTGTCTAGCAACTGGGCTTACGCTCTACATTATTGCAGAGCTGTGCACGCTAACAAAATCCCCTATAAAACCGGTCAGACAAAACTCATACGTTTCTAGACAGTCTTTAGTTTCCATTGTTACAAAATTATATATTCTTTCCTCTTGGTGGGGGGGTGACCTTACTGCCTCATACGTGTTCTGCCTGCAAACACCATCTCAATTTGCTCATTACTTCAGATCTCAAATCTCCTCAAGAATTATTAATGACATGCAGCACAATCTATCAACAGCAGCCAATCACAGTAGCTTGCCCAGCAGGCAAAATATTTTAAACTAGTAATTAACTTCTGCAATAGTAACTAATTAGCTTCAAATCAGTCACTGTAGCCAGTGGGATTGTTTGCTGTCGCAATTCAGCACTGCCGCGAATGCCGGGGTTCCTAAAGTGCGGAGTAAAAGCACAGATCAAGTAGGAACTTGTTAAGAGACAGCACAGCTTTAATAACAGACAGATTGTCTTTCCCCACCTCTGACCATTGAGATCCCGTCTCTTTGCAAATGGCTTTAGCAAGTGGATTAGCGTACTGAATCCCTGCCACAGATATTTTCCACAAGTAGGTTTCCCTTCAGTAAGTAAAGAAGTTTCATGCATACCACTTACCTTTTTAATCCTTGCATGTCCAAAACCGTCGGGGAAAGGTGGAAAAAAACCAGAGTCTGTGCTGATGAATAACTAGAAAGTTTTTCCAAACATTACCCTCTGCTAGCACTTCAGTTCCTCAGTCATTTATAGTCCAAAGAATGAAAGAGCAAGTAACGGAGAAGATCGGGAGCCGTCTGTACCTCCTCAGACACTGGAGAGAATACAGAGAAAGCACCTGGTTTTGCTTAGTTCTCTTCTGTAATTCAGCATTAAACCAATTGGAGGAGGAATGTTAAAAATGAACACTTCATTTTCTAAGTATGTTAAACAATGCAAATGGGGGCCTCAGCCTGGGACAGCTGGTTTAGATTACAAAGCTCACCAACTGGCTAGACTCCTCACAACAACCTCGAGGAGCCTGCCAGGATAAAACACTAACAGCTTGAAGGAAAGCCTCTCCTGCTGCAAACTTCACAGTTAAATGTGCCTCAGAGCAGAGAGCACCGTTATTGGACAGAAACCCTTATCAAGGGACTGGAGAAGGGAAGGGATTGTTTTCCTTGCTCTGAGAACAAAAAAAAGAGTCAGGCTTTTTGGAGGCCCTCTAGCTGGTGTCTGGGACGATGAATATGCAACACTCGCTGCTTCGTGCCAATAGCATACTGATGAAAGGTCTGACCCTCTGGGAGGTGAATAACTTGAATTCATGATGATGGCAGCTACAGGAACTATATTGCTTGGGGATTGTCTCAAAACAGGAATAAACAAATTAAACGTTCAAAGGAAAACACATGGCTTGTCTACAAACACTGGCCCTTTTTAAACTGACCCCATGCTTAAGGGAGCGCCTTGTGAAATGAAATATTTCTTGGGAAAGATATATCTTGCAGATCTCCAGTTATGATTGAAAAGGAAGGAAATAAAGTACTTTTTCAGGTGTTTTGCAACTTTGCCAGAGGCAGAGCTTTAGTAGGTCAAGCAGAACATCTATGAGATGTGAGAGGTAAGCAATCAGATGCTGCAAAGATTATGCTAGATCCAAAGACAAACACTGAAAAATACTTAGACATTAAAAGGCAACTTTGAATTTCTGTTGAGCCTTCCGTTTGAGGAAACCCGTTATTCCTAAGAAACACAAAATGTCTGACAAGATAAAAATCTATCATACATTTCTCCGTAACAGATTGGGAAACAGAGAAACGGAGTTATAACAGATATTCATAAAACTGGCCTCTAAGCATGGATACCCAGCTTGAGTTACAAAGACTGAGCTGCTTCAGGGTTTCTGAGCACCCACAAGTCCTATCAGTGCCAACAGGAAGGACAAGAGCTCTGTACCTTACTAACTGGCTGTAATTGTCCAAATTACTTTTAAAAAATGACAGCACCAGATGCTCAGTGCCATTTCTGTCAGGTTGTCTCTCAGTGACTTGCTTTCCTCACTTGCATTGCATGGAAAATTAAACACTCTCCTAGAATTATTCAAACAGTGTCAATCATTTGCAGATCAAGAAGAACCAATTAACTTGTTTTAAACAGACTTTCCAAAAGCTTAACAAACATTCACGCAAGGGACTTCTGAAGAAGGTCACTGGGCATGTTGTGAGAGGAAAGTTTTGTCATCGGTCAGAAAACAAGCAAGAGATAGAACGCAAAGACTGGGCAAATTTTCATTGTGGCAAAAGGTTAAGAGTGACTGTTCTCATTACTCCATAAGTCCAGTGTTTCTCAATACGCTCAATGATCTGGAGAGCTAAGAAGCCTAAAAGTAGCAGCGCTTACTGTATGTTAGGTGTGTGAAGATCTGCTGAAACTATGAGAAACAGCTCGACAGCAAAGCAGATGCTCTGAGCATCCATTTGTGTGGATGAAAAGCTTGCTTCATATACTTGTTGATACTTCACTTGCTGATCCATTGAAATTTTCTCACCATCACATAGCAAAATCATTGCATGTGTGCCGGAACCACCGTATGAGCACAGCACGAGTCTGCTCCCAATAGTCTGCCTCAGACTAAAGAGTTCTGGTTAATCAGCCAACTGGCAGAGGTGCTTCAGCGCTGGAGACAGGAGGTGAATCCAGACCTGACCTAAGGGGCTCCCTTAAGAAGGAATACTGTACAAATGTTTTGATTTTTCCTGTCTCCATCTGACAGCTGGAGTGGATAAAAACCAGCGTATAGAAAGTGTACCAAACCACAACTTGGGCTAGTTTACGGTGTGGTGACTTTTTTTTTTCCTAAATAAAAGGATTTGATGTTATGGCTAAGTGGAATTTCTGTAGTACCTTTCTGTAACTACGATCAGCCACAAAATAATGAGATGCATCCACACCCTTCTCACAACTCTCTGATATGAAAATTGGCATATGGGAAGATGTTTGTGGTACATAAAACCCCTTTTGTTCACCCTATAGAAACGTGAGCAATTAAATATATCTTTCAACACAATTTGTTGAAACGTTCACCATTTATGCTTAAGATGGTGGCTAAACTTCAGATCAAGCAGCATTCTCACTTCAATGATCTCAACTACTGCTCCATGTTATAAAATCCACTATTTTACTTAGGTTATCCTGACATTTTCTTTGTCTTCATGAAGAGGTGCAGAACAGTCCCCAATATAAAATGGGGCTCTGTTAAGTCACTGAGTATGTTCTTAAAAGTTTGCTTTGTGCATAGCTAGGGTTGAAACTATATCTCTAATTATGTTTCAGAATTGGATTTTGAAAATTTTGTAATACGTAATCACAAGGGGCACATAAACTATGTCATGTAACCTTAACTCTACCCTCCTTGGATAAGCCAATGGAACATATGAATTGTGCCAGGTAATGCACAACGCTGGGTTAACAGGGACCCTCAGCACTGGAGAACATAATCTAATGGCTTCTGAATGCTAAGATAAAAGCTGTATATAGGTCAGGGAACTCTTATTTAAAAGTTCATTACACTCGGTGCTCTGGAACAAAAAATCTACCTCACAAAAACAAGTCTTCATCTACTAACTTTTACAACACTTTATCTTCCTTCTTAATTCTGATATACTTACACTTCCTCAAAGCTACATCTCTCAAACACCCTTCTTAGATGTTCCTGTCATTTTTTAAAGATCACCCTCTCTGAACATTCTCAAGGACATTGCCAAACTGCAGGGACAGAGTCAAATCACACAGATCTGTATGGTGGTAGGTGTGGGAGCCCAAAGTCATTCTAAGTGACAAGTCTTAGACATCTTTTACACTACCATACAGACCTGAATTCACTAAAGGAATTTGCCAATAACCAACATTTTAAGGCCCTGTATGTCCAAGCTTTAGCTGCTTAAAACATCCATTCTGCTCCTACCAAACCTTCTGGAACCAAATTTTCTACCAGCAGAACTGGTAAAACACTTAGAGCACAACTGCTGGGTGTTTGCAGGAACAATTGCATTTTCATAGCACCCAAATTCCGTGAGATTCGCAAGTTGGGCTTTTGCCTGACTGTGGAAATTGATCTAAGTATTCTTGGAGACTGCCAAATAAGCAAGGTTTTGATATTCTGACACACTGATACAAGACATGACAGGCAGCAATTGAAAATACACACGTCTCATCCTACTGCCACATGAATAGCACTAAGCACAGGGGAAACTTGGTCTCAAACCATAATTCTGCCTGAAAAGCAATAGGTCTTGTTTCCTCCACCTCCCAGGAAAGAATCTCAATTGCAAACTCTTAGTGTTTGGGGAGGGTTCCCTCTCCTTTTTCAAAGATGGTCTACCTTATATTATCAACTGAGGTCTGCTTCATTCAGTGTCTGAATTGTAATTGCCATCTCATAACATGAATGACACAATAACCTGCTCCAGATGGCTCAGGCCAGAGGCTCAAAAGCACAGTCCCACACTTATTTTCCTTTCCTAGCCAAACATAACACAAGCAAGATTTAACAGTGAAAATTAACATAATATGTAATTGTAAAAACACCAGTAGTGCTAACTGAAATATACTGGGAATGTAGAGTCTCTGAGATGTTGTGTTGTGTTGATCTGCATCTCACACTGCTGTTTTTAGGAAGCAGAAAGTGTAACAGTTCCTGTTGTGCTGCTGTCTTGTGGGGGCCAGTTGCCTCAACATGGTACAGTTACCACCCCTGTGAGATATCCATGGAAAAAAGAGCCAATACAGCATCCCTTCCTTCCCTCCTGTATGGGGTTGTCACCCACCTGTCTGAAGCATGCGCTCCTTTGGGATGACAATACTGCTGACTCTATCGCTGCTTCCCAAGAACAGTAAGCAGCATGCCACTGTGATGCTGTAGCAGATGGTCTCAGAGTACCCTGCCAGACAGACCACATAATTTAAAGTTTTTGTTTTACTTTATCTAACTTTACCTCTTATAGAGGATACTGTCTTTACAGGTCTGTGGTCACTCTGATACTGGTTTCTAACAGCAAATTTCTTTTAGGAAAAAATTTATCAGTGGAAAACCCAGACACCACTGGATCCATTCTGAAATGTAACAACACTAGCCATGGACTAATATCTGACTCCACTTTATTGCTTTGAAAACGTATTAATCATCCCATTACATGAGAAACAGTAGAATCTAGGAGGTACATACTGAAACCCAAACATCTTAAATGTTGGCCCAATGAACTGCATCTGTTGTAAGGCAAATCTGTATCTCAGATATATTACCTTTAGTGAGATCAAGTTTGATGTTCGTGGTCACCTGTTTAGCTGTAGTGTTTTCTAGAAAGGTCTAGGAAGGTTGCCCGAGGCAAGAAAGAGTAATATTCTTGGAAGAATGCTTCAGTATGGTTCAGGGATTTTTTCCCCAACAAAAGTAAGGTAAGCAAGCAAACCAAAAGTTTTCTAAAACTTCCCCAGGAAAAATACAGAATCTTTCACAGCATTTTTGGTGCATGGGACAACTCTCAGCAGGTCCCTTCTATTACTATTAATTTGCAAGAGTATACAACATTCTTCTTGATTTTTCAATCCTTAAATGACCGGCATTTATGCTTTTAAAACTATTTTCCTGTAAAAACTGTACAGAACATCATCATGTACATAAAGACAAAGGAGTTGTTTTGAGTATCTGAGAACATGATGCCCCAGCCACTGTTAATACATCTACTTTTTTTTCTGTTGAACCTCATTCTTGAGCATAGCTCTGGTAACTGCAATTCACATTTTGCCTGAAACTAGACAGATATTTTAGTTTGTTTTTGTTTATTTTGTAAGATTGACATGTACATAAGCTAGGCTGCGATCTTTTCTCCTCTGCATTTTTGTCAAATGGTCTAGACAGTGTGGTTGAAAACAATGCTCTTTAATCTTGTGACAAGATGTTTACCAGCCCCCTTTAATAACAAGCATAAATCCTTTATGGCCAGTTTCAGCTAAGAATGACCTTCCATAAATAAAGACCTAAAACTCTGAATACTTCTGGACCAAGACTAAAGTCTGTTTCACTATTTGAGCAAGCCAATATTCAGTCTTTGCAAGTGCCTGGGATACATAAACCATCGGTCTCCAATTATGACCAGACAGAAGTATGTACTAAAACCTCCCTTAGAAATACTCAGGACTGATTTATTTTATGCTTTAATGCCTTAAGACTGCAGTGTCTCCTGCAGTTTCTCAAGTTCTTTACTAACTCGTGCACCACACCGTACACACTGGGCACATCTGGCCCAACAGCACCAGGTTGCAGTCAGAGCAGCTGACTGGAGACAGTAGTTCCCCCTTCCAAGGTAACCTGGCAGCATTCCCTGTCTGCTGCGGCATGTGGGCTAGTAAAACATCAGCTTCACCTGTGCTTCCTCCTCTCCCAGATACTTTATTTCCATCAATGGAATTCACATTTTGGGTGGGTTTTTTTTTTTCCCCTCAGATTTAATTGAGCCTCTTTTCTCCTCTTTTTTTTTTTTTTTTGGTTTTTGTTTTTTTGGTTGGTTTTTTTTTGTTTTTTTTTTTTTTTTTTTTTTTTGGGGGGGGTGGGGTGTTGACATTTCATTTAGTCTCCTTAGGCAATTCATTTTGGTTTTATCCAGAGCAAAAAATTACCCTCCGTGGCATCAAGCATATTCTGCATTTTCCACTGAAACACTTGAGGTTCTGCGCAAACCCAAACAAGTCTGTGGAAATGCCATCTCTAAACAGGGATGTTTCAATGTTCACAAGTATGTGCACTATTTTTGTAAGGGCACCTGCCAGAACCCTGCTGATCAATCCAGAGAAGAAAAATATTTGACATCAGCCCTCTCTTCCAGAGCTTCTCTCCTTCCAAGTGGTGGAAAACATTCCCTTTTCCAAACATGTTTCACTCTTATAGGTGCACATATAAGCAAAGACTTCTGGTTTCTTTTTTCCAATAAAACAATCGGCAAAGATGCTCATGATTTTGGATCTTTTCCTTATTTTATGATTTCCAGGGTTATATGTTAGACAAATACAAGAGTGGCAGAAAGTTTCCATATGAGAAGAGGGATAATTTTGACTGTTTTGTACTTACTCAACTGTTTTCCTAACCCCAGAAGACATTTATAAACTTTTCTTCAATTTGAAAACTACTACACTTAAATTACTTATTCCCATAGCAGGAATTACATCGTTTCACAATTTACCTGTTTACTTTTGGGGTTTTGTGCGTTAACCATGCTGTTTGGAAATAAATTGGCTACAAATAAATGATAAAAATAAGTGATAAAAATGATGCATGTAGTCATTATTCACTCCTCTGCAGCAATGAGGGCTGCTACAAGGAAGCAATTCGGAATACTACAGGTAGCAATTCCACTGAGCAGGGGATGTACTCCTGTTTGCTAGTTCTTCAGTAGGTGCGCTGCAGCACTTACGAAGTCTTGCAAAAGGATACAGTTTACGGCACAGATTGTTTCTCTTTTTTAAAATCTGCTGGCCTTTGCTTTGACTTGCACTGGTTGTCACAGCAGAAGGAGCCAAGCAGTACCAGGAGTTCCCCTGCAGAATCAGCCTGGCTGTTTCCAAGGGCTCCAGTCCATTCTCAGGGACCAGAAGCTCAAGCAGCCATGTGAAAAGTCATCTGGGACCCTTCTCCCAACAGAGTCACTTGTACTGCTAACAGAGACCATAGCTGGAGCCTGATAAAGCAATCAGGCCCCATTTTGTCCACTGTTTCAGAGCAAAATTCAAGAAGCTGAAGTTGTGCCAGATGAAGAAAATAAAAAGGAACAAAAACTCTGACAGGTTAAATGTAAAAACCAGAAAAGCAGGCCAAGAAAGTTTGAGAAATAAATCGTAAGAGGCATAAAGGCTAATAATAAATTCTCTTTCAGACACACCAAGAGCAGGAAAACTGCCAGTCTGCAAAGCCAGCAGACGAACAAGGTATAAAAATAGTGCTTAGAAAAGATAAAATCACAATAGAAAGTTAAATGATTCTTCTTCATCTGCATTTGCTAGAGAAGCTTCAAGATGTTCCCGTAGTGGAATTTAAAAGAAGTAAAACCAAAAAAAGTTCATACTTGGGAGGATCTGCCTAAAATTGAAGTGCCAGCAGAAAAGGTTATAGAACTAATCAAGAAAACGAAGAGTAACAATTCATCAGAACTCACTTGACATTTAGAAACTAAATATTGTAACTGAATTAAATGTAAAGGTGTGTAACAGCTGAATTGTTTATAAATGTAACCTCTCACAAAATTGCCTCAGTGCTAAAAGAACAGAAGGTACCAAATAAGATACTGTATTTAATAGGTTTCCATAGAACGCTTAATAAAATACAGAACAGTAAATCCAATATATCAGGCAAATCAGTAGCATAGCACAGGAGACTGTGTTGATCTTTCAGGCATAGATTTTCTTGGAGATTATCCCTAACAACTACGTATCTCAGAAAACTAGCTCTGATCCACGGCATATAGATTTATTTTCACACTCACTCTGTTATGCCATGCAACTGAAACTGCCTCCAGCCAACTCTGAGCTGGCACTTGTAAAAAGCAAACGTGAGATTTTCCCAGCAAAAACTTGGGAATTTGGGTATAATAGTTATAATTTCTTTCTAAGACTAGGATTTCATCTATAGTCTTTGTGGGCACGCTTGGTAGCCCAAGAAAGGGACCATGGAATGGGCACTGGAGCTGAGTTAGGTGTGGTTAAGACTCCTAGGGGTCTTGGCACTGGAACATGCCATTAAGAGGTCTGCTGAGATACCTTTAGGAGACCTGGGAGGAGGGGAAGAGGGAAGGACCCAAGAAGGTAGGTCCAACTGCTTTTTGAAGTGGAACTTCTCAGCACTAAGCCCATCTCCTCTCCCTTGCATGATGAAAACTGTTAAACACATCTGTTCCTGCTCCCATTGTCAAAAATAAGGCAATCTTCTGTTTGCCTTCATTTTCATTGGCACCTACTACTTGAGCATACAGAGCAAAGAGCAAAGTCCAGTCTAAATATTTTCCAAGTCTATTTCCAGAAAAAGTTTAAGTTTTGATGACTATTTTTTAGTGCTTCAGTCTACCATTCAAGCCACTTCCTTTACTATATTTTTCTTCCTGGTACAATTTAGTGTTGGATCTATGGTATGGCATGTAAACCAAAACATATGAATGTACCAGAAGCAACCCAGTGATTCACTTGTAATTCTGGAAATACACTTTTATTACAAACAAAAGCAGTGCTCAAGTACT
Source organism: Cariama cristata (assembly GCF_000690535.1). Taxonomy (NCBI): domain Eukaryota; kingdom Metazoa; phylum Chordata; class Aves; order Cariamiformes; family Cariamidae; genus Cariama; species Cariama cristata. Next base: position 34,301 of record NW_009630844.1, on the reverse strand, counting down.
TTAATACCTTAAAACAATAGAGAAAACTGCTGCAGGAGATGAGGAAACATTTTTACTTAATGGTTAATTTTACAACAAATATTTCATGTGGTTAGCTCCCTCCATGATTACCTGAATGCTGAATCCTTTATTTGCCTTCCTATATGCAGACACTTGCACTTGAAAGCGTTCAAGATCACTCTCATGGTCACTACTTATTCTCCTGAGAAATAACGCTTGCAGCTGTCATCTTTTATACATGTTCCCATTTAGGAATTGATATTCTCATCCAATCAGCTTATTTGCTCAAAGCTGCTACTACTTTTTACTGATGCGCTATTTACATCCAGTTGCCACTTTGTTGCTTAGGCTAAATGTATTTTTTGATAATACTATACTTACTGTTCAGGAACCACATGGATCCAGGGTACCTAAGTTATATAAATCAGAGTACCTTCATTTAGTTGTATAAATCCTGTTGCCTCTGCCAAACTTAACATGGGCTTCTGTCTCTCTGGGCAGCATCAAAAGGTCAAATTCTCAAAACCGTAGCATGTCCTTAGCTCCCTACTAATTTATTAATGTCTAGATTTGAAGCATTGTAACTCTTGGCTTCCTGTTCTCAGAAGGCTGTGTTTAGCAGTGCTTCTCATTCTAGGGAGTCAGGAGCTACCACTGGTCTGCTTTTACTAGGTCAAGATTAATCATCCAACTTTGCTCACATGATAGAATAGCCTTCACAGAAAGCTGCCAAATGATAAAATGCGCACCATTTTGAGTATGTTACGTGCTTCTTTTCCCTGACCCCTTGGACTATTAATTATTCCATCAACAAACATTAGATACAAAGTGGCTGTGCTACATTGATGGCTAATAGTGACTATTTCATAACAACATAAAAAGTTCCTAGCTGCCTCAAATCTGTAAAACCTCTTTGGTCTGTGCCCCAAACTTGGTCATGCTGCAATTCAATCCACCTTCCATGACCATCTTGAAATTCACTGAGGGGAAACACAGGCAGCATCTGACGTTGCAAATGAAAACCTTAGGAGTTAATCACACCAAAGTACCGCCAGGGTTCCCCTTACCTTCATGATACTGGTTGGTATTCAAACAGTACCCGGACAGCTCTCTGAAGAGTTAGTTTTCCTTTACACTAAAGGAGACAGAACAACATTCTAGGTCGCTGGTACAGCAAGGCTCAGACTTGCTCACCTTAACAAACAAAAATTAGGCGTAAGTAGTTTGTTTCCCTGATACCATTGATCTGTCAGTGCTTGTTGAAATGCCACAACAGGGCTTCTGAATTTTGTTCTGTCAACCATTGACAAAAACCTCTAGTAACAGTTGACCATAACTCAAATATTATAATTTTTTGCCACTTTTCCACAAACTAATACCTTTTAGATGGCTCTCTCATTAAAACAAATGGTTAAATGCAAGCATTGAAAACTAGATGGAGCCATGGGGAAATATGATTTTTGGTCTATTCCCTGTCAAACACTACATACAATTTCTTTCATTCACTCATTCAATTCCGACCTAGTACACATGCAAAAATCTCTGCTGCTGACAAGTTCAGCAGCCACATGAAGTACCGAGACTAAACTGCAACACTGCTTGTAGGAAGTTGTAGGAAGACCAACTCTCGCATCGCACACACTAAATGGATGTTAGTTATTTTTGGTTTTGTCAGGATACTCACAAATGCCAAAGTACACTCAGAAAGACATTTTCTAGTCTTGGTGGCAAAGAATGTCCTTTTCTTTAAAAAAAAAAAAAATTACCTTCAAATTTTCTGCTGTCAGATGCACATTTTAGTTAGACTTCAGTAAAGGAGTGTGGATGCAAATGAACACATTTCATCTTCTCACCCACCTGCAGGAAGTGCACACAATCGCCTTTTTTCAGCAGACTAGGTTAAAGTTTAACTTGCACAATAAGCATACACATGTGATTGAACTACTCAAATATATGCCCCACACGAACACTATAGCTGGGTTTCCCTATTGTGCATTAAGGTGTCTTCAATCAGGAATCTGTTGTCCCACTTGTTTGCCAGTTTGACTTGTTTTCACACCTTCATGAAACATGCGTTAACTCCTCTGTTGTCACTGACTTGAATGTACTTGCCAGTTAACTATAAAAATACCTAAGAGAATTTGGGAATATATTCCCCATATGGTCCTTCAGAGCAGGGGGTGCAAGTCCCAAGATAGGCTGGGACTTGCCAAAGCAAAACTGGCCTTCATTAAAATACACTATGCCAGAAGCAGATGATTAAGGACTCCTGTGTACACACAAGCTGCCTTCCTGGGTCTCTTCCAGGTGAGTAGGCATTAGAACCACAATCTGACAGTGTACAGGTTTTAGGATTGTAGCAAAAAAAAAGTTTACACTCATTTCTACATAATTCAAAGGGTAAGATACTTATACTCCTAATATTTGACAGCAGATTGATGGTTTGAGGAAGACTAGATATGTGCTGTATGATCCAAAGTCTACGAGTCACTTAAGAAAAAGGCAAGCTGTGTCTCCCAGCGTAAACCAAAACACAAGCATTCAAGGGATCCTTTCTCTATGATCTCAGATAAGGAAACAAAGCTCAGGCCACAGCTTGTATGGTTGAATAAGAAGCTGCAGCCATCTTTTCCTCTCTTTATCGATTTAGGGCAAAATTCCAGCAAAATGGAACACTGCTACAGAGCTTTGTGCAGCTGCTACCACTGGTGACCAGAAACTGCCTACTGGAAATGTGATTATCTGGGCTGCAGCCAGTTTCTGGGGCCTGTGGCTGAATGGTCTTGAAGGCATAACCTTAGCTGTGAGTTTTCCTCATTTGTGTATTCAGCAAAGCTCCTTCAAGCTTGAGAGGATGCTGAGTTTGACCTTTTTTAAAATGTGGCAAAGCTCCAATCCCTACCAACAGACATTCTATCTCTAAAACAGGAATTACTCTTTCATCTTATGAGCATAACGAATGGTTTTGAATTTGTCAGGGTAATCAATGTTAAACTTGATCAACATGCAAGTGTATTACATTTAATGACTAATTTACTTTCACTTCACTCAAAACCAAGTCTTCTGGGACCATGCTACTACATTCATATGTTTTTCTTGACTGCTGTATTCTTCTAGTTCCCCTAATAAATGACAACAGAAATACGGCAAGAGAGATTCATCTGTGATGTCCCATCCCCACCTCTTTTTTCACCTTGAACTTTCAGCTTGGTGTGAATCTGCATCTCTCTTTTAGCAATTTGAGATGTCACTCCATTTTCAGCTGTGAAGTCCACATCTACATGCAAACACTTGAAAGACATTCTCATCTCTAGTTAGGTGATCTAGTAGCATACATGCTCAGCTTCTGCAACCACAAAAGCCATCCCCGCTGTGGTACTACAGCATTCGCAAGAACCTATAGTCACAGGAGGAACTCTAAAGAGTGTATGTTCACACTGAAAGAAAGTATTGCTGTGGTGATAGCAATGAAACAGAATTGGCAGAAGCAGACTTAAAAAAAAGGGGCACTTTCTGGGTGTAATATTCCACATAGCTGGAACTACGAGTAGCAAGGGAGGTACATCATATTTCCTCAAAGGGGAAAACATTTGGTTTTGGTTCCCAATGAGAACAATCAAAAAAACCCAACCAACCCAAAACCAAAACCCAACTAAAAAAACCCCAACCCAAGGTGTAAAAGAACTCAAATCAAAATGGCTACAAATAGAGAAAACGGGGTGTTTTCAGTCTGCTTAAGAGGCCTGGGAAATGCTTTTGGTGTTACTGTGGATATTCACAATAATATTTATTAGCTGACCATCACAGAACAAAAAAGGTTAACTTTTTCAAAGACAGTTTGGCACAGACTGCCAGAAATTTGACTGCAAGCAATAGTACTTTTAAAATCTAATCTGTGAGAAGTGCTTAATGGCTATCTTAACACAAGAGCAGAGAAAAGATTAATTCATTATCAGTGCTCAAGGATGATGTACAACATCTGTGAACATTTAAAAAGTTAGATTTAACCAGCAATGCCACAAGCTCAATAAGGCAGCACACAGAATGACCTCAGATTACTGAATATGGGCACTTACTGAATGATAAAAGCCCCTTTTTATGTATGAAAAAATTAAGTTATCTTCCAACTGATACTTCTTACAAGGAAAATAAGCCTTTAATCACTTGATAGAACATTCATCTGCTTGGCAAGACATTTAAGAGTTTTAGCAGCATGGTTGAACTCCCAATTTGGAATAAATTTGTCCAAATTAGCTCTTCAACTGATCTAACACAACCAGCGAACAACAGCCACATTTCTTGCACACTTACGCTGATAACATGCTTTAACGACTACTTGCTTCAAAATGTATTTCAGAGTTAGATAGGTGATGCTTTCAGATACGTAAATTTAGAATGCCATACTCTTCTAAAAGCTTGAGATGAATACAATAGTCCAAGACTCAGTGTTGCTACCACTGTAAACAACATGCCATGCAGAAATTAATTTTTCCTTTAAATAAAATACCAGCAGCTGTCTATTCCTTTGTTTTTTATTGAAGACTGGTTTCCATATTTAAGCTTTGCAGGGCTGCAAATAAATTCAGCAGTATATAATGGCACAACACAATAGAACAAAATCTGTAGGCTGGTAATTCTTATATATTATTTTCTAAGAAAGATAATTAGAAGCTTTCCACCTGAAAGACAACTACACAAGGCAAGAAACCATTAAATTTACTGGAAGGGGAAAAAAAGAGCCAAAATAAAACAAATACATACAAGATTTTTAATTCCTCAAGCCTTACTGCTACCACTCCCATATGTGTATGTATACATATATGTATTTTACATTTGCTCAGGTTTTATTTTTTTTTGTTTTTTTAAACATTAACAAAACTATATTGACACAGAGACTACTTTGGTTTGAATGTCTAGATAAATCAAAGACTTCTGACTGAAAGAATGCAGGAAGCTGATATCCCTGCTATTTCCACAGTAGACTAATGTATCTCTGTATTAAACAAATGTTTGTATTTTTTCTTCAAGTAGGTGACAAAAAATAATTTAATTTTATTCTAATTAAATCTGCTCCCAAACTGGGAGTGTTTGGGAGGATGTGACATCAAGTTTACAAGTATGTCTGATTAAACAAATTCAGAAAATTATTCTTGAACTTTTATATGATAATGTGGCAATAAAGTTGTCAAAACTGGCAGTAAGAAGACATAAAGGCTTAAAACTGCAAAGCTTTCATAAGGTATGTGATAATGTGAAATACTTACAAGGCAAGCATCTTCCATTCTGTCTCTTCCACTTTATCAATCAGTTAGTGCTATATATATACCAGGTAGCCTGTCTTATTAGTAACTACTTATGCAAAATAGGTCAAAAACACAAATAAGAAGCAATAATAAAATGTAGGGTGGGAACTGACATTTGGTAAAAAAAAATTCTTTGTACACTGGTCACTATAGTGTGACAAATTATATGGGTGTGACTAACTGGTTTAATGCAGGAGAGTTTAATTTAAAGAACAAATAAACAAACTGTGCATTCTTTTACAGTAACAATTAGAAAGACCAACCAGTTACTTCCTTCTCTTTGCACAGAATGCAGGATGAGCAAAAGAACAGCAAAAAATGAAAGAGTCTAAAGAGAACAGAAAACCCTAACCCTTATTTTCCCCCCCTTATATCAAATTTGCAAAATTAATTCCTTCCTAGAATTCTGTTACCTTACCAATAAAGAAATCAACAGCTTGTTAGACCAAAACTAGGAGGACCATGCTCTTTTTCTCTTGCAAAACCAAGTTGAAAGAACAATTAAGTCAAACGAAGAATGAAAAGTTTCAACTACTGCACCTCCTCATAAACTCCAGACAATTTTTGCCCTGCCCCCGCAGCTGTGTGAAAGACCCATACAATTAACAGGATAGACTACATGACTCACATACTTACATGTGGGAAACTAGCAAGGCAAATATATATGAAACAGTTACCAAGCACAAAGTAAACACAAAAGAAAAATTAGAGGAAAAAATATATCCGCTAATCTTTCAATAAAAACAAATCTTAAAGTTTTATAATAGTATGTGAAACAGTCTAAGAAAGAAGAAAAAAACGAGGCAATGAAGTTGTTCTACACTTTTCAGTGGGAAAGTACTGCCTGCACATTTGATTTCCAACAAAGCAACAAAACCCACCAATGCAGTTGTGGAATAAGCCCTAGAACAGAAACCTTTAAGCCATGGGGATTTTCTCCATAGTTCAACAGACCTCCTAGGACTTCAGGACTGAAGCCTCTTGTATCTCTCCTGTAGAGCATTTCCTTCTCTCTGAAGTAGCTTAACCAGGAACTCTGAAGTTCTTCAGTACCTTTGCTTGGTTTTAGATTTCCCTCCTCAAACTCAGAGCTTACTGTATAAATGGAGATGATTTACAGCATGCAGAAACAAATCGTCTTACTATGTTTTATTTATTGACATTTATAAAGCTTCCTGAAAGAGAAACATATACATATTAAGTTCTCTGCAATTAAAGACAAAATTTGCACAAAAAAGTTACAATCTGCTCAGTTAGTATATTCAGACGATAGTGAGCAGCATGAGTCCATTTGTAATATATGTCACATAATTTAAAGAAACTAAACATTTCCTTCTGCTTTGGCTCACCAAAAGGCTATTTTATTCTGAAGCAGCTAAATATGCTTAAATAGACATGACTACAAGAACAAGACAGACTGCACAGAAGCCATCTGATTTCAGTTTTGTTTATATTTGTTATAAAAAAAAAGAGGTACCTATTCCAGTCCAGTTTAAATGAAGATGCACATTTGCAGTACCAAACCAAAATGTTCTCAGCCAAGGTAATTTCAAATTCTCATTACATTTATTACTAATGCAGGATTTACTTTGGTATACTATGTGTGGCTTCTATCCTTTCAGAAATCAAACTGCCAAATTAATTACCCTGTCTATAATGAAGTAAAAAATTTAAGATAACAATTCAATATGGTCAACCCACTTCCAAATTTGCATTAGTCCTCTGTGAAACATTAACATACTGGAGAAAAGGGACTCAAGCAGTTCTTAAAGTAAATACAGTAATTAAAAAAAAACTTTGCTAGATTTCAAGGCAACAAAAGAAATTCACTATTTGACCTCTACATAAATAAATGCAAAGATGTCTTGCATTATCTTTGTTGATTCTGTACAAGTTTCAGTAATTATTTTTATTTAAATATAACTCTTACAACAATTTAATCCATGATCTTAATGAAAATGAGAAGTAAAGGTTGACAGTTCTAATATAGAACATGCACAACAGTTACCTTAACACTGACTAAACAAGGAATGGCATATAAAAAGATTAAGAAATTATATATTTTAAACTGAAGATGTTTTATCTCAGATTCACTATGAAGATGACTTTTGCAAGATGACTTTTATCCTGTAGTATGCAACTTCATTCTCAACTTGTACGCTTTGTTTGGCAGGTAATCACAGCAAAATTTACAGAATAATTGACTTTGGCCTTGGTCTTACAAAGACTTATTTACACACTTGAGATGAATAAGCATCTTCTTCCCTTTAAATGCTATACATGTGTTCAAGCTTTAAGCCTGTATTTGGATCTACAAAATCCTGCAAGATAAAAAGTCTCTCAAATATACATCTTAGACCATTAGGGTACAGTGTCTTTATATATGCAAAGCCATCTTTTGCTACATTACCCCGACTCTTCATCACATAGACACCTCTAGAAAATGAAGCACTCACTTCCACAGTTAACTCCTTGGTGCTGATCGGTTTGACTGCTGAAAGCAGCTATTAGTCAGGAGGGGTGAATCAAATCATTGTGCAAGAAGAGATTAACAAGCCTCAAGTAGCCCCCAAATGTAACCAATCCTGTAAATAAGAGATACATGTCCTAGTGAACATTAAGTAAATATCGTAAATTGCATGTGGGAAGACTGCAGATGCTCAGTAATCACACTCTCATATGCTCAGCATCTTATTCTTTGGAGTTTGTGTCATTAACTGAACATCTCAAATAAGATCAATTTTGGCTGGAGATTTTTAAATATTTTTCATTTATTTATTTTTTAAATTCTAGTTCTTGAAGGCCCACTGCCAATGGCAGATTGTTTTAATGGAAAAACAGATCTCAACACCAAAGAGTTAATGCTGTCTATGCATCACTGAAACAACTCAGAATATAACCAAGGTTTAAAAATCCTTCTGTTTGTCTTGTGACAATCTAGCAACAAGACAGAATTTTTTTCTCAGTTTAAGATTTAACCCATGTCCAAAATGAATGTCTGCTATAAAGAAGGCAGTTATTCCTGCCACCATTACAATTCCCAAAGCACTGGTTAGTTCATAATTAAAAGAAAAGTAAGGTACAATTGCAAACCTGTACATGACTTTTTACAGAAGGCCTCACTGTGGTAAATTATATACAGCATAGTGTTCTCGTTTTCCTTAAAGTGCTACTAACATCATACCGATACAAGATCATCTATTGTTTTAGGAGGTCTTTTAGTACAGCACCAGCACTGGCATCAGCGGACACTGGCAGTGGTGTAAAAGTAGGCAACACATCAGAAATAGGTTTCATAAGCAGATGCCCAGAACTACTAGCAGGTGTTATGAGAGGCACTGCTGCAGATCGAGGTGCTAAAAATGGATTTGTATCTGGTCTTCTGCTCATTCCCAAGACTGCAGAATCTGAAATGTAAAAAAAAAAAACAACCAAACAACAAAATGCCACCAAAAACCCAACAACAAAACCACTTTGTTAGAAAGCATTCATAAATCTACCCAATTTTATAACATTTTTTCACAAACAAGTTCTAAAATTGCTTATTACTTTTGCAACATTAAAATCCTGTCTTCTTGCAATGGACTGTAGATGCTCTCAAAGATTTTCACTATACCTTCTCTCATCTTGGATCTCATCTGCCACTGCTTCCTTTGCTGAAGAATTCAGGCCACCAGTTAAAAGACTGATTTAAAGAGCAGGGCGCTCCCAGGACCTGCCAACCATTCTGCACTTGTTGGCAGCTGAAATTCAGTAACAGCTCAGGCTACCCAAAAGAATCTATATATAATCTCTGTGACAGGCAACATGAACACTCTTTGCCAAGGTTCACTTCACGCATGCAATGTCAGACATGAAATATCTGTCACGTTGATTCCAGCACTATGCAAAGGCATAAAGGCCCTTGTGCATGCACTACAATGCAGCACACAGGTAGGTTTCCCACCCCATGGTGTATTGGTACAGCTTCCCCAGGGATAGACCCAAGAAAACCCCTGTAAAAAAATGCCACTGACAGTGAGTCACAAGTTAGTCTTGCGACAAAACTTAATGTTCGCTCATTAGTCAAATTCTAACAAAATTCTAATCTTAATTAAGAAAAATATTAATAAATATTTTTTTAATCTAACAATCGACTTGCCCCTCCTCACTTTGCCCCATCAAGTCCTCGCTCAGCTCCACATGTAACCTGTTCTCAAGGTTCCTACAGCAGATGTAAACCAGAAATTAAACTGACATTCCTGTATCATACTAATTGTTTGGACACATGATTGTATTCAGATTTTTTTTTTTAAAAAAGGTCTTTCATCATGTAAACATCCTAATTCTCATAAATGCATTTCTGTGTGGATATTATACTGACATTTGTGTCCAGCACTTAAAAACTGCTACCGTATTGTTCATTTCTAGGAACAAAAAACTTAAAGGAACCAAACAATTAAAGGGATATATAATGAGTGTCTAGGTTTACAAGTCAGCAATTTAGCTCCTGAAGGGGTAAAAGGGACCAAGAATTTAGTTCTTCCAGACAAGGAAATTGGTTTTTTGCCAACTAAAATAGGTACTTTACCTATTATATTACTGTTATACTACAAGGAAGAAGAGTAAAAAGAAAATTAAACTTAATTTAGATTTATTTAAAAAAAAAAATACTGCTTTCAGAGATAAATTGGTATTTCACAGTAGACGTTTATACTTTGTAACACTGAACTACTTTAGGTGAATTGAAAGAGGGTTTTTTAGCATATATATCTTTCCCTGGAGATCTATATAACAGGTTTTGGGGGTTCGTGTGGTTTTTTTTTTTTGTATTAAGTTGAAGTCTTAAATGCATGTAAAAAAATTAAGTACAAACTGGACCAGTTAAACTGAAGATTTGCATCTTACATTACTTAGACAAAAGTGCATTAATTTCAACACACATAATATAAGCATAATTGTTCTCTGCCTTAGAAAAATCAAAGTTAACACTCATGCACAGCTTACAGAGATTTCGAATCAGGCCATATACTTAACTGACTTTATTTCAGTCCTCTCTGACCAACCAGATTCTACATACCAGAGATGCACTACAAGGTTGGTATTACTTGCAAATCAGGACTGGGTTCACTGATACACCATATGGAGTTGTCTGCACAGCATCTGTTTGGCTCTAACAGGTGCTGTTAAAGCCTTTCCATATCAAAGGTAATTTGGTCCCTGCAATCTTCTGTACTGAGATTTTAGGAAGTGGGGTATAGAAGCAGTGAAAAGGAGGGGTGGGGGAAGAAGAAAAAGAAAGAGAAGAGAAAGTGGGAAATTGGGGGGGAAGACATCAAATTCATAGTTCATAAGTGAGGAAGCACGTAATCATTGAAATCCCCTTGAAAATTCTACCTTTAGTTATTTATGTTCTGTGTAAAGATTTAAATTTTCCTTCAAATGTTACCTTGCGTTTGACTGTTGGATGGAGTACTGCTAGTTTTACCAGTTCCTGCTGCTCCTAAAGGTTTCATATCTTGAACAGAGAGCTTGGGTGGAGGAAGGCTTGGGCAAGATTCTGTTTCGAGGAATTTCACAAACAATTCTGAAAAAGACTACAAGAGGCTACCAGTTACTATATTTTATTGATGCTCTGTTGAAAAGTACGTAAGTTAAAAATACATATGTACAGAAAACAAAAAGCTGTCAACAGCCTCCAAAGATTTATATACTGGTACTTAGTACCAAGTACTAGTACTTGGTACTAAGTAGTCCTTAGTAAGTGACAATGAAATTTACTTTCAAAATACGCTGTTTTTTATTGTCTCAGTAAGTAGTATCTATGTGAAATTGATACACTCTAAAGATAACAGATATACTTCCACCATAGTTCCATTACTGATTTAAGCCAGTTGTTTCAAGAATCCCATGCTGCTACTGACATCACAGTATTTTCTGCATCCATGGCTCAAACAAATCACTCCTTCAGAAACACATAAAACTTAAACATTTCTCTTAAAACGCATTGCTTGATTTGACAAAAAGTCTTGAATAAAGGAAGCATGGAATAATTAAGGTGTCAGTAGCATCACAAGATAAAATTTTGCTTAGTAAAGCCTGTACTATACACACAAAAGCATTAATTTTCTTCTTTTACATCTGTAGTTAATCAGACCACAATCCTCTGGTGGCCTAAGTACCTGCGTTATTTTAGTGGGCAAAAAAAAAAAATCCCTACTCTTCAAGATAATTTACAGGCATAAATTCTCAACATGCTTTTCTAGCTCAATGAGCAAAAAACCAAAGTTAATCCAAAAAGCCCAATCCCTCAGTGCTCTATCCTTAAGTGTATTATTTACTGGCCTGCAAAATGGAAAGTTCCATAGATAAACTGCTCCCATGGATCATGCTAAGAGAACTGTTGCTTTACAGTATTTGAAAAATTAAAATATCAACTTTATATGCTGTACCTAAGAGGAACGAGCTTCAGCAGCTGAGAAAGCTTTTCAAATGAAATTTAAAGGACATATGCGAACAGAGTCATCAAAATACAATGTCATGGTCTTCTGTATTGTTGACTATTGCAGAATTCCTGACTTCCACATGTATTTAACCTCCAGTACCGTCAGTTTGCAAGATAAAGTCCATACTGTAAGAAGTCAGGGATCCCAGGAACCGGTGGAACAGTAACTAGATTTCTGTATTAGCCCAACATTTAGTATTGTATAATTTTCACCAATGCCTACATATTTATTTAGTGCAGAAAAAACCCTTATGCCAAAGCAGCTGCACAAAACAAATAATGCAAGATACAGTAGCATCAGTAAATGAAGCTCAATATACTGTTGAGTCAAACATAAGCATTAATATGCAACTGCCCCATTTTTACCACTCAAACATAGAGAATGCATGACTAATTCTTACACTATTAAAAACGTTCTGATGAGTTGGCCTCAAAGGTGTACTAGGGACACTCTTTGACCCAGTTCCTCCACCAAGCCAGCCAGTCACCCATCTCGTAACTCCTCTTTGCTCTTCAGATAATAACTAGAAAGTATTAAAGAAAAGTTAGGAAACCAACACTAAAGCAGCAGGTAAAAGAAACTGCAACACTGTGCTCATTATATTTATTCACCATAACTATGTGGGAATCCTACAGATAAATAAAAATTTTAATTACTGTCAAAACCTTATTCTCTGCCTCCCAAAGACTGGCAGTCTAAAACAATGGCGCTCTGTTTAAAAATATAAGCCCCACATTCTTCACAATACCTAATGGTACATACAGAACTGGCTTACTTTTCTGTAACTGATATATTACATTTATTATACATAATAGCACAAAGTTAAATCCCTTCCTTTCTGCATTAGCATTCCTCAGTAAAATGAGATCCATTTTATTAAAATAATGTTATCAAAAGATTCCATTAAGATCAGCATGTTCTGCATAAAAAATTAATTCAGATGAGAGAACAAAAACCATACTTTCCCCACAAGAAGTGCAGAGACAGTCACATTTAGTTTAGCAGCAAGTCATTCTACTTTCAGGTAAGGATACCACAAATAAAAAAGGAAGTCTAGTTTTCTGCAAAGTATTACCTGATCAAGTTCTTCCTTTTTTATTCCCAAGATACTTCCCATTAACCTTAACACTTCAGGACGTTTATTTTTTGGAGTATGAAAGTGTCCAACAAACAGATTTCTCATTAGGAGCCTGCAGAACAAAGGAAGCTTGTTATACCTGCTCTTAGCTAACAGTTGATACTGTAATGTTGATGCAGTTATTCCTCATACTCTTGCCTAATTTACAATAATCCAAGTAAACAAATCTAATACAAGGAACTAAAAGGGTACCTCACCAATTTCCTTTCGTACAAATTATATTTTTTATACAGCAAGTGTCAATTTGGACAGCGTTAGAAATATTGTATGCAGTAAGGTGAAACCAAATTGTACACAAGCAAATTTTTATGGAAGTACGACAATCAGGGAAAATGTTTATTCTAAGATCTTGACTCAGAAGAGCATTTAAACAGATACTTATGTGCAGTCCCAAATCAAGATGTAAGGAAGGCGACAGGGGAACCCATTTGCCTGTCCCCATTTCAGTTCTAATGTGTAAAGAGAAGAAAAAAAAAACCAAAAAGACCAAGGAAGACAGATTTACACAACATCCAGGTGATGCTAGCTACATGAAAGGGTTTGTTGTTCACACCTGTAACAGACATTCATTAAGAACTTCTATCTCCATTTGTAGAGCTCATGCTATTGAAGCACACTTCTACTTAAGAAACACATCAGTAATCCAAATTTAGATACACATTGGTTTTACCAATCAAAATTACTATTTACAACCACCAAACAACTGAAAAATGCCAAAATAATTAAAGTATAATTACAACATCACATACAGAAGCCCAGTTCTGCACTACTCTTACAACTGCGTCAGTCATGTATCTGTACACTGTGAGGAACGTATACATTTTTTTGGTTTTTGAAGACTTTCATTAAAGACTTACTTGTCCACTTTTCCTTCTGTGCTGTTCATAAGATTCATTAGTTTATTTTGCACATCTTCTAACATTTCTCTTCTGATCTCACCTATAAAATGTTATGTCACAAAAAATAAACAAAAATTGAAACTTTGAAACTTTGTTGCAAGATTTATTAATAATACACACATTTTAAAATAAAAATATGCTAATATTGTTACGGTGCTTTTTTAAAAAAAACAAAGTCAGCTTTACTTTTTATAAAAAAGTGTCAACTTAATAAGTCTTATTATTTGAAGTCATAAGCTGAAATTTCTGGAACGATACTCAATGCTAAAGTACAGGAACACACAGAAAATAAATCAATTGCAGAAGGTCTGATGAACTGTTCTGTTGCACCTAGATAATACAGAACTGGAAAGAAACTCTTGATCAAGGTCTATAGTCCTGTGCTGGCAATCTTTTTCATAATCTGCTCAAACTGCATGTTGGCATCAGGTCTTTTGATTTCAGTACTCAACCTCCTAAACTCAGCTATTCTGCATACTATACTACCAGGTTGCTAAAGCTTTGAAGTACTCAGGAGTTCTCCAGTCTCAGCAGCATCCGTAATTTGTGGGTCTCTTCTGTTAGGACCCTTCCCCCTCCTGTTAACCGATGCAAGCTCTGGAAACAGCACGCTGGGACACATTAACGCATCCTAGAATCACTGCTGTGCTTCACAATTCAGTATACTGGCAAGAAAGGCTCTGCAGAGATTTTTTCAAGATTCTCCATACTTTTGGGTATGCAAACATTCAGTTAAAAATGGCAGAGATGAAATGCCACAGCTACTATGAACCAAAGACAAAACTAAGAGGAAAATAGCAAACACTTTCAGTCAGGCATTATGGCCTGCAAATTAAGTGAACAGGCCAGTATTGTAAGTTAATTAATATAAGGTTGTCTAGGAGTGTGCTAGGAGTCACTACACAGAGTTTCTGCCTTTTTGTGCACACTGACTCCAAGTTCTGATACTGTTCTGTAGTGGCTGCAATGAAATCGGTTCATCTAGGATATCACAACACCGATAACAACATTCTTGGCCTACACAAAGGACTCTTTTTCCTCTCCACAAACCTGAAACAGGAACTATTAGAAGAGAGGAGTTTAGATTCTGCATTCACTAGTGCTATAACTTTTCAGCTTTCTGAAATTCCTGACCTTAATCAATGATTTGCCTACTATCTACACACTTGAGCCTCACGACATCAAAGTGCCTAATGAGGGAGATGCAAATGTAGTAGCCTGTTTCATTAAAAGAAGCCATGGCATGATATTGTTATATTCATTCTTGCCCAGTAATTTCACAGCACCAACTTCTCTACAATTCTAAAATTCCACTAACACAAATTACTTGTTAGCTCAAATACAGAATACACCCAATTACCCCAATCATTCTGTGTCAGTAACTCAGGCTTCCTCTGAGCTCCCACAAAACTCAAAAATAAAGCTCATAATAAAGAAAAAAAAATTCTCCTAAAAGTTTCACTTGCCATAAATATTTACAACATTCTGATTATAAGGAAACCAGGTACAAAGTTTTCTCTTTATAAAAATTCAGATATACTAGAAACTGGATAAAAGTATCTGATGTTCAGGTCACAAGTTTATACAAAAACACAGACTAAAAAGTGCTAGAAAAATGTATCTTACTTAAATCCCCAAACACAGGATTTAAGAACACTGGCCCTAAAATGTTCTCAGACAAGAAAATAAATAATTACAAGCTACAAAGAATTCTTAGAAGATAAACTACAAACGGCTTAACCTCAAGACAGCAAAAATACAATTTTTCACCAAACTGAGGTTCTGCAAGATACTCCCTTTGAAGTTACTTTCTTCCCAATGAAAGTACAAGTAAGTCTGAATCACACACAAAAGCTTGACTAATATATTATAACATGGACTGTCCATGTGAAGTACAACTCTACCCTTATAGAAGCAGAAATGATGAGCTTTTCCTCCTCTCCCTCTGTAAGTTGAATGCTTATCTTCAAATCCTATGGAAAAACTGCCGATCAACTTAATTTCCCTACCATTTTAACACTTCTTGGGCTCATGCTAATTAAAAGTGCTTCACTTAAAAAAAAAAAAAGAAAATCCACAAAAGATACACTTTTCTTATATCTATCTTGTAGTTAATTTCTAAAAAGTCTCAACATCTTTGTAAGAAAAGTGACTTTTATAAATTTTTATACCCTTCAAATGATCTGGGATGCATGAAAAACATTCCACTGTAGTTCCCACATGATTTTCAATCTTTAATAAATGCATGCCACAACTATGGTGACACAACATGGTTCTCAATTAACACCAATAACTCTCTTAGAACCTGCACAGAATTTTTATATATATATATTAAAGAGCTAGGCTGTGAAATGGATACAACCTAGTATGTCCTGTTCAAATACTCCACATCTTTATTTAAACATTTTACTTCACAAATACGAATTTTAGAGAGTACAGAGTAGAACAAACTAACTAGTGTCATGCTGGTAAAATTCTTATTCAAGGAACATAAGGATTAAGCTCCTTATTCAAAACAAGTTAAAAACCAAACAAAATTATATATGTTATACCACAATATATCTTGTAACAACTACATCCATATGCACTGAAATCCAATCCAATAATGTGACTGCTCTTCAGCACTTCTCTCTCTCAAAACACCAAGGTGAGGCACAGGAGAATTAATCCATGGTTTCAAGGTTCAAACTTACTTAAAATTATGTTACTTTGTAAATGTGGTTAAATAGGACCCCAATACTTGAAAGGAAACATTTGCAATATAATTATGGAATGATAGCAGTTGTAGGAGCATATGTGGAAGTTGAGGTGTTATTGGAGTCTCCACAGAGTAAAAGGGAATTTAAAAAATTAAACTATTAATGCCACAAAAAGATTAACAAACAGTATCTGAAAACAAGTTTCAAGTAAATCTTATGCTGTTGCTATTGCTCTACAAAGCAAAACAACCATTAGTTTCCTTTTCAGTTTTTATTCACAGGATGAATTTTAAAACATGTATTAATAATTTAAATGTTACTGTTTTCTATTTTTTCCTGGCAGAAAGATTTTGTATCAAAGAGGACCAACTTTTAAGGACAGCTACACAGCTATATTCCATCTAGAGTGACTATGCAACTCTATCATTAAACATATTTTTTAAATGGAATATTTCCTTCTAAAATAGAATGTTGCAGTTGCAAAGGACTTCTATTTCATGTGTATGAAAAGAATGAATAACAAAAAAGACCTGAGCCAAAATTCAGCATGGACTGCTGTAAACCAGACATTTACAACAGTCTCCAATAATTTGTTAACCATTTATGGCAATCTAGAAAACTGCATCTGGTACATCTTATACTTTTCCATTAAAATCACTTTTCCTGCCAAAAAAATCCATAAAGAAATCCTTCAAAAGATTTGGCCAACAAAACTGTGTCTGGGAATGTATTTGGCCAATTTTCAATAAGACATGATATGTTTTCTTGTGTAAATAGAGAAAATGGAGTGGTCTCTTTTTTTTTTCCTCAATAAACATAATACTTTATTCTACAACAACATTAAAGTGTTGTTTCCTTTATGCAACAATCCCTTTTCAATTTAACAAGTAAATCACTTGCCAATACAACATAGCCTGATAAAATAGAGATTCAGTTATCTCTCAAAGTTCAAACCCCTCCTGCTTTCATATGCAAAAGTTTGCAATCAACATTAACCAGTAATGAAGAGCTCCCCATTTAAGAATGCCGTATTTGCCTATGCCAAAGTTAATATCAATTCAGAGTGTTTGAAAACTTTTGCTGTGAATGTCTGTAGTGAGACAGAGATATACAGATCAGTCAATTAAAAAACAAATCAGTATTTAGTTGTACATTCATGTAGCAGTTTGAAACTTAATTTAGCTTGTAAAATTCATATGTGAACTCAGGGAGCACTCCTATGACGCCCACTTGGATGCCAAGTTGCACATAGACACCACTAAATGTAAGTAAGTACAAATTCAATTATGTAGGAGAAAAGTTGTCACTTTGCACACAGAGTTCTTGCTGAAATTGTGAAGACTTTCAAATTACTTTTCGCACTAACTATCCAATCATAAGCAAGTGTGATTTAAGAAAATATTATTTATTTCAAGAGTAAGACAAATTATAATTTAAAAATGAATAGCAATAATTAGTTGCATATGTTCAGAGCAAGAGTTACCACTGCATCCAGCAGAGATTATGTTCCAGGTCTTCCCCCAGCAAGCCTTAATTAAAAGGCATTCACCCAAAAATTTCCCCAAGACATGGGGGAAAAAAAACCCAGAAAATAAGAGCTGTTAAGTAACCACAGAGTCAGCAAACCTCTGCTCTTCAAGCTCCATTTTTAGAGCTGCTTCAGGGACCAATCATAAGTTTTCCTCTGATTTTAGATTTATTCCATGTGCTCAGTGAATGCCTGATCGTAACAGAGGATGGTGCAGTAATAGCAAAATATGGTGACCCACAGAAAGAAAGAGGGAAAAAGAAAGTAGGACTCAGTTGGGAAAATGGAGGAGAAGACAAATGAAGACAATAAAAAAGAAAGAAAAAAGCCTAATATTCCCTCAGCAGTCAGTACTGTTAACAGGTTCACCCATATCAGAACTGTCATGCAACTAGACACAGAGAAGTAACTTTCCCTCTTGGTTCAACGAAACATTGCAGACAAAAATTACAAGTCAAGGCTGAGACGCAAGTACAGAAATCCAACAAAATTATTATTAGTCCTAAGTCCTGCTTTAGCTAATGCTATGACTCCTTTCTCATGAAAATTAAAATTAATACAGTAATGAAAAAGAACAGTGACCTTACATTACTCATATAGCTGTTTTGTGATCTCCAAGTGAGTCTCTGAGCTTATAAATCCTACTGATGTTTGATACTCAAAACACACTGTATAGAAATTACCCTTCATTGTTTTCCATTTGATTAGACTAAAGAGCGTAAGCTCATAAAATAGAAATACATTGAAATAGTATCAGTTTTTAGTGAAAGGTTATTCTGTCTCCTTAGGCTTTCCTATAATTTTAATGCTAAACATGTTTATGAAAGAGAAAGCTACACATCTCACAGAATTCAGGTTTCAGTGATGTCAGAAAGAAAAAAAAAAACAAACAAAAAACCAAAGCCACACCCTGAAACATTCACAGAATCACAAAAACAAAGAAACATTTCTGTTGGAAGGGACCTCTAGATGACCTAATCCAACCCCTCTGCTCAAGCAGGGTCATTTACAGGAGGCTGTCCTGGACCATGGCCAGTTGGGTTTTGAGCATCTCCACAGATGCACACTCCATGCCTCTGGGCAACCTATTCCAACATTTGACCACACTCACTGTAAATATTCTTCCTTTTCAAAACTGTTTCTTCTGGCAAATTCCTCTACTATCTGGCCAAGTATTGTCCTCAAATCCAAAGTAACGACATTCATCGAATGACAGAGTACTTAATCTGACAACAATATGAAAGGCATCTTTCTAAATATGAGTAATCAGGAAGCTTATTTGAAATGAGATCTAAAAATACAATCTAAAGATGTGTCCAAGACCTTCCACATAATCTCTTCAGACAGTCTCATATCTGTGCAAGATCTGCTCACTCTACATCTCTTACCAACAGCACACCCTTTCTCTCTACCTCACTGTATTCCTGTGTTTATGTCAAATATGGAAAAATCTGACATTTGGTATTTCACAAACTTTTTTAAAAGACACTTACAGAGCTAAATCAAGCGCTTTGGTATCTATGGGGAAGAAAAAAAAAGAAAAAGACATCCTGACTACTACAGGGTTTTCTTTTGAGAAAGATCCCTAACAGAAGGTAAACATACTTTCTCAAGTTTGTTTTATAAACAAGGAAGACCTCAAAAGGTGGCACAGAATTACTCTTTTCCTCATAGAAGACGAATTTTGGTAAGTTCCTAGGAATACTAAATTGTTTCCTCAGCTGCTTAGAATGTTTTAAGCAGAGACACAAAAAAAAAAATGTAGTTACCTTCTTTCTTAAGCTCTTCAATCTGCTCCTCTTTGATGTCAAGCTGCTCAGTAAGCCTTGATGCTGCATCCAGTGCAGCATTTGCCTCTCCTAAACTTTCCTGAATAGAGGGCAGGAAAGGGACAAAAAGAGAAGCAAGGGAGTTCACTATCACAATTACACTAATATAACACAGATCGAACATAACAGATGCAGAGACTTCAATCACTTGTTCTTTAGAATATCTGGATTGTAAACATCCTCAGAAAACAGATGGTCAGCAGAGGAATGCTACTTTGCTGACGCTCTTTTACTGCCCCCCTCTCTTCCAAGGAAGAGACAATAATTATGTAACAACTTGATGTATTTTTAGACAGTAACACTTAACACAGCAGTTAAAACCAAAAAATTCTGTCAAGAATTAGCTTCAGTTTCATAGGGTTCAATTTCATTATTTAGCCCACCTGCAGTGATACAACTTTTTCTTCTAAGTTCTCTGCTTTTTTCCTCCATTCTGCAGACTGTTTTTGGTGTTTCTCCAGCTCTGCTGAATACATAGCTTTTTCTTCTAAAGGGTTAAAAATACAAACCAAAAAAAAAAATCTTGATTCACAACATGTAACTCTTTTTAGGATATGCAATTGCAAAACCTCAGCATTATCATATCTGGTCTTCATGAGGCAGAAGGGGAATTAATATTCCATAAATGAGATACTGACCATCAGTTTTCATAGGGACAGAATTCTTTTTGTAAGTTTTTTAAAAGACAACAGATTCTGAAATTCAAGCTATCAAAAAGGAAACCTGGTAACTAATATTTTAAAACCACCAACATATAGTAACTACGCCAGTTGAAAAACGCTTGTTGCAATCTTTGTCATTTCTTGACAAAACTTACCCTGTTGGAACTGCTCTAGTACCATCTGCAGGTTGGCCAGTGACAATGCATACTGCTTCACTTGGTCCTGTGCGATGGTGAGCTGTAGCACAGTTTCATCTCTCTGCTTGGAAACCAGGTTTAACTGCTCTTGCAAAGATTCAACCTGCAGACTAGCTTGATGACTTAATGAAAATAAAATACATTACTTATGAAGACAATAACAAAAGTCATCACAGAGAAAAATTAAACTCCAGCAAAAATAGCCTACCTTTAATTTTTCAACTCAATTTATAAAACTGAAGGCAATTTTTTCCTCATTCCTCTTAAAAAACAACAAAAAACAAACCAAAACAAAAAACCCTAATAACAGACTTTAAATGAGTCTGGTAATAAAATTTTGGCAATCAAAACAATGAACTACGTTTGTTTGAAATGCATTACAAAAAGAAAAAAACAAACCCTTGCTGTTCATTATTGTAATATTATCTTTACCAAAAAAAGAATCCCTATCTTGCTAACTGTCTGCTGCAAATACTACACAAATCAATAGGCCTTTCTAACAATTTTTACTTTTAAAGCCAGTCTCCAGGATCTCAGTATATCTTGCTCCATACTGATCACTGAATGCACCATTTAACTTCCCATTATGCAAAATATTATGAACCTGATTTACTCCTATGCCAGCCTTTTTAAAGAGTGCATATCAGGTGGGAAATAGGCAGTATTTCTTGAAAGGTATTTAACAAGTTTGATGAAGAATTAAGGAACATTCTGATAAACAGTTTTTACACAACTTTCTCCCAACTCTTCCACTTTCTCCACAATTTTTCACATTTTTACATTTCACTCTTCACAATTTTTCAACAAATTCTGCTCAATTCAGAAATCTCTTTGCTAAGAACGTTAAGAGCAGAATCCATCTTTGGCACTTGAAAAAAGAAAGACTGCAGCTACATACATATTTTTTGATTAAAATATTTGTTCATTTGGACAACTGTAATAAGATGAAAAAAGAACTTTGCCTGAAGTAATCAACATTCCTTTAAATAAAGCAGTCAAGATAGGCATTAAGTAATTTTAATACTTGAGTTTTCATTGTTCCGGTTGAAAAATGTGATTATGGCAAATAAATAAAAAACCATGATTGGCTCTAGCCTCCCAGGTTCTGCTACCCATGAGAACTTCAATGCATCTTGCTTTATATATATATATATATATATATATGCTAAAAAGAGAAAATCTTACAGCAGTGTATACTTTCCACGGTATCAGGTATAAAGTAAGGATGCATACTTGTCTCAAAAGTAATTCACAAAGCATCACAGTCACATCTGTGCATTGAAGCATATAAGACTCTTTCAAACCGACATTTTCAAACTAACTTAAAAGTTGTCCACCTTCTTTGATTCGACAGACAACTAAATTGACGGGTTGAGGGATTTTTGTTGCTTCTAGTTCTAAGCACTGTCACAGATGTGAGATTTCAATAGTTGCTACTAAAAGGAGAAATATTTTCTTAAGTTCTTATCAGTAGCCAACATATTTCAAATCACCTTCCTGATTTACAGTAACAAAAGTTCATATCTTTTTGTTCTCTCAAGTGCTTAGCATGTTATAGAATGGTAATTCAGTAAAATAAAGCCATCAGTATCAGTGTAGCTAATGGTGATACTTGCAGCCAATACTACTAGTGTATTAATTAAAAGACTACCTGGCATTCTCCACTGCAGTGGATGAGGACACAAGTTTTTCTTCCAAAATCAAAACTTTCTTTCTTAGCTTCACCTCTCTGTCTTCTGCAGCTAAAGCTTCCCGCGTATAGGAGTCTTCCATTTCCAAAAGGTGATTACGTAACCTCTCCAGTTCCTGATTTAGGCGCTGCTCTTTCTCACGCAAATGCTGTATCTGTGTAGAACATAACTTAGGTTGCTCATGCTATCACCTTTCATAAAAATAATTTGAGCAAACATAAAACATGTCCATTGAAGCACATCACATGTATTGATTTTAAATGCTTTTTACAAGTGATTGCTACCAAAAATAACCAGAAAATATTACAGATGCAATTTCTTATTCTTTTTTCTTTTATTTCTTGCAACTGTAAATCATTCAGTGGTGTACCTCACTCTGCAGGGCACTGCTCTCCATTTGCTTCTGTTTTAGTGCTACCATGACTTGGTCTCTCTCTTGCTGAAAAGTAACAGCCTTTTCCTGCATTGATTTAACTTCATTTAACAGTTGATTCAATTCTCCTGTCTTGCCCTGTTGAAGAAAAAACCAAGCATTTCAAACATGGCAAACAGTTTTACCAAAGAAGATGTAGTCTCTGCCCAGAAGAGCACAGAGACAATACCGATCTAACAAGGAAAAGGGCAGGACACTCATAGCCCTACAACACAGAAAATCATCCAGGGAAAATATTATTCTGAAGTTATTTCACTCATGTGTTACAAGACAAAATAAAAGTTATTGCTAAAAGACACTATACAGATGCATTGTCTTAATTGACTGCTGTGAACAAATAACTACCTATCTTTAGATGAGACATAGGTACTAGGTACATAGTGTCTCACACACCTGTATACTTGAAAATTTCACTTTTCCCCGTGTTTGGAATCTATTCTCTGTGATACCCGTTTATTAGGCCATGCACATGTAAAGCATCAGCCTAGGTAAGTCAACTTGTCTGAACTTAAGAAGACTAAATACATTAAGAAATCTTTAAAAACAAACCATAAGGTGGCCTCACTCCCAAAGATTAGCCTTCAATGAATCACAGCAATGTCTATCCCATTTTCAGATTGCAAATTTCAACAAATAATGTTCCCACTTACACGCAATTTACAACTTTACAGTAGCGTATAAAGGAGAAGTGTATGTCAGTTACACAGAATTCACATACGCACATAAATGCATTTTCAGTTACCTGAAACTTTTCAGCATGCTCTTTAACTTTTGTCTCATACATTGATTTGAAAGCAGTTACTTATTGAATACGTTGGATAAAAGTAAACCAATCTGTTTTTATCACTAATGCTTATGAGCTTTAATTATTTGTTTTTATTAATAAAACTGAATATAGAAAAATTCTTTTTGCAGTAGAACCATAAACGTGCAGGCAAACCTCTTTTTATGTCATGCTATCTTCTGACACACACGCACAAAATACAAAACTGTTTGAATACTATTTTTCCTAGTTCTCCATGGCAAACACAAAGCATGTAACAGGAACTTCTCCAATCTGTGCAAGAAAAATGTCCAGACAAATGTTCCATGCTTGTGAAACTGAAAGCCTGAGTCACCAGTGAGTGAAAGTCTGCCAGCCAAAGACATGCAACATAGAGAATCTAGCCAGACAATGTAGATTTCCATGAGTTAGAAAAACAAAAAACAAAACGCAAAAAACCCACAAAGTAGAGAGTGCGAATTTGCAAAGTATTAGTATATTTTATGTGGGCAAGACTGATGAACATAAAAAGTCCTAATGGCAATTCAAAGCTATTTTTCACAATGTAAGTGTACTTTGAGACAATAAAACTTCTCATTGTATCTCTTCAGTATTTCTTTAGAACAGGATAGGGAAACCTCTACTATGAGCAGAGATAAACATCTGTCCTAAGTCAAACTTCTCAAAAAAACCCGAAAGATACTCCTAGTTTTTCACATATATTATGTCAAAGTTGAGACTTCCAAATGATGAATTTACAAAGACCCATATTGTTAAATGCAATTCATATTTTGCTTTTCCAAATACATTACATTGCAGATTTAGTTGGTAGTTTGAAAATGCTTCAAAGAGATGCGAGGGTGGTGAGGCACTGGAACAAGTTGCCCAGAGAAGTTGTGGATGTCCCATCCCTGCAAGTCTTCACGGCCAGGCTGGATGAGGCTTTGAGCAACCTGGTCTAGTGGAAGGTCTCCCTGCCCATGGCAGGGGGGTTGGAACTAGATGATCTTTAAGGTACCTTCCAGCCCAAATCATTCTATGATTCTATGAATTTTTTTTATTATACTTATAGTAGGGGAAAAAAATTAATGCCAAGTTACTTAGCAATGGCTTGCTTAAATCCCACTCTCTGATAATAGGTAATACTTATAACTTTGGAAAATGAAAAGTGATGCTAAAGGCAACAGGAAGTATAAGAACAGTATGCATGGAAGGGGACAATGGTAAGAGAGACTGAAGAATGGTGACCAGAACCACCAAGACAAAGAGAACGGGGATCTGGACAGTACAGAGGAAAGAAAATTATCTGTTTAGAATTAATTACCAGAAAAGACTGCCCACTAGGACATATTCACTTTCAGAGCCTACAAAGCAAACCAAAAATATCTACATCCTAGAGTTCTGCTGTCAAGTGTTTCTCAGAACTACAGGAAGACTTTTGCACTATGCTTAATGTCTATTTCTCAAAGAGAAATGGCAATTGACACATTACTTCGTTAACTCCAGCAGCAGCAGTTCATATAACATGCTATTGACCTGTGTATCAATGATGCCACATAATTCTTTGCTCTCTTAAAAAAGATTCTTCTTTAATAAGCCACTGCAACTTCTCTCTGAAGATATGCTTTGAAAAAAGTATAAATTTTTCCATATGTCAAGTTACAGAGAAGAACGCAGTATTTTAGCTTGCCCAATCTTTTCTCTTTTTTTGTAGTGGAGTCTCTCCAGTCATAAAAGCAAGACACAAACCCGTTCATCTCACAGTGATGTTGTGAAGCAATCACACCGGAATGACAAACACTAAAGGAAAGCGCATTGGAAAATTAGTCCTGCTGGTCAACTCTGCAGAAGTTTCAGGACCATACAGTAAAAATAATACAGGGCACTTAATGAGCAACAGGGTCAAAGCAAAATATTAAGCAGCTGTTCAGTAAATGAGTAATTTCCAAATAAATGAAAAATGTAGTTTATGGCTGCATAATTAACAGATAACATTGTAAACCACTCACCTGCTGACTTTTAATTTCTTAACTTTGCAAGGGGAGGATTTTTGTTGTAGTGTAATGCAGTAGGGAATCACAAACGGATTTCAGGTAAACGCTTGATAGCTACATACACACAAAAATGCATTACCACGTGACTAGTTTTTAAAGATATTAATAAATATGAATGTACATACCTGTTCTTTTTCTTTCAACAGCTTCTCAAAAGCAAGAGCTTTTTCGTTCATTGAGTTAGACTCAAACTCTTTCTCTTTCAGCATCATTGAAAATTGCATATTAGTCTCCTGAAGCGCTCGGAATTCTGTTTCTTTTTCCCTATTTTTTTTACTATTGTTTCATTTTCTTCTTTCAGTTTTCGAATATCCATTTCTAAAATTAAATTTCTTTCTTTAAGATTAGTCACAGCTTGCTTCAAAAGCTCATTTTCATTTTCTTTGTTACTAAGATTTTCACTCACAGAAAGTAACTGATCACTTTTAGATTTAATTAATATGTCTTTTTCCCTAAGTGATTTCTGCAAGACATCATGTTTTTCTTTGATCTGCCGCATCTCTGACTCAGTCCCTTCTTGACTCTTTCTTTCAATCTCTGATGCTGTAGCCACAGAATCAGATAATCGTTGATTGTTTTCCTGAAGAGTCCTAATAGTTGAATCTTTTTCTTGCAACTTTTTTTTCAGTTGTTCCAACTCCTTCTGAAGGAGTTTAGACTCATCACTTAGTAATTCAGGAGTGCCTGAATGCTCTGAAACAGTGGAAGCCATTGCCACAGATGGTGTTACCAAATCAAGTTTACTCAGGAGAAGATCCTTGGTGTTATGAAGCTGTCCTATGCTGTTTTGAATTTGTGCTAATTCCTGACTGAAACTTTTCAGCTTTTTCTCATTCTGTTCATAACTCTGAATCAAGCCATTATAATCTACCTGCAACTTTGAATTACTATCGCTTTCAACTGAAATTTGTGCTTGAAGCTTATGTAACTCTTCTTGGAGGTGAGCTGACTCATGCTGCATATTCTGAACCGTGGTTATTACTTGCTGCTTCCACTCTTCCATCTTCTTTACTTGCTGTTTTAGTTTATCACGTTCTTGCAGAAGTTCCTCAAACTGGTTACTGTTAACACTTCCTGACCCGTTATCGGTACCTGTACTAGATGTCTGCAAGACAGTCAGTAAGGTTTGGCATTTTTGACTTAGAGCATCTATTTCAATATCTTTTTCTCGAATGATACGGGATAAATTCTGAATAGTTTCTCTAGACATGTCTTGACTGCTGTTTTCAGATCTATTAGATAACTTTTGATTCTCCTCTTGCAACCTTACCAAAGCTGCTTCTTTAGCAGCGACCATATCCATGATATTACGATACTCTGATTTTAACTGACTGTTTTCTCTTGTCTTTTCACTTAAAACTGCTAGTACTTGTTCTCTTTCCATAACATAAGCTTGCAGCTGCTGCTGAAGACAAAGAACATCCTGCCTATAGGAAGCTGAGGAAACTCTAGCATTGAGAGCTTGTATTTCTAAATCCTTCTCTTGAATGATCCGAGTAAGTTTGCCAACTTCATCCTTAGACAACTGATCAATTTGCTGACTTAGAGAAACATTCTTTTCATTTAGAAGCTTAATCTCCATCTCCCTTTCTTTGATACCTTTTACCAGTCTTTGAATCTCAGCTTTAGATAAGTCATGTTTTTCATTTCCATTTTCTCCATTAAGAGACTGAACTTTGGTTTCCTGAAAAAGATCAGAGGAATCAGTCTGAATAATCTGTCTCTCTTTGTGCAATTGAGTTTTAATTTGTTCAATTGTTTTCTGCAAATTTTTAATTTCCTCATCTTTCTCTAAAGAAAGTCTTTCATGTGTGACGTTCATTTGCTCACACTGAAATTTAGACTCATCTATTTCCTTTCTTTGCTCCTGCAAAGACTGCCGAAGTTGCACTGTTGTTTGAGTCTGATCTTCTATTGTTTTTTTGTGAACTTCTATTTCTTCTTCAAGATTATTCTTTATTACTTTTAACTGTGTTACCTCACTTTCAAGTTCAATGATAATATCTAGAGTTTTAGGCTCAACCACAGGTGTAGACCTACTTTGCTGATCCTTAAGGCGTTCAATTTCTTCTTTCAAATGATTATTTTCTTCTTTCATGACTGCAAGACTTCTGTCTTTTTCCTCCAAGTTCTGTTTTAAGACATCCTGCTTTTCTGAAACTTTCATATATTCCTCAAGTTCCTGCTTCACCTGTAAGGCTTGATTTTTTAATTTTTCAATAAATACCTCTTTTTCTTTTATGAGTTCTGTCAACTGCTTTTGTCCTCCTAAACTAGTAGTCAACATCTCTTTTGTTTCTTGATGGTCAGTTTCCATCTGCTCAATGCTCCTTTTAAGCTCAGCAATCTTAAAGTCTTTTTCTTGGTTGAGTTTAACCAGGCGCTCATGTTCAAGCTGCAATGCAGTGGTATCCATGCTACGAGCTTTTGATAATTCCTCAATAGTTTGCTTATACTTATGTGCTTGTTCCAAAAGCCTCTTTTCTGTCTGGTTTAATTCATTCTCTAACTGTCTTTTTTCCATTTTCAAAGCCTCCACAACCGTGTCTTTTTCCAAGTAAACTTTATTTTTCTCAGAAATGGCATCACTTAACTCCTGTTTTAGTTCTTCAGTGGCTGCTATCAGCTTTCCATTTTCTGTTCTGAGGTCAGACAAAGATTTCTCCAAATCTTCATTTAGATGTTTACCTTCTGCAATGTCATTCTGTAGTTTTGCAATTTCTACTTCTCTTTCCTTCAGAATCTGATCTTGACAAGTGTAGTTAGATTCCTGATTACTTTTTTCTGTTAACTTGCTCAAGGATACAGAAAGTTCCTCCTCTCTTTCTTTTAGTCTCTGCTGCAATTCTCCGATTTCTTTTTTATTACGGAAATTACAGTCCTGGGCTTTCCTTAATTGTTCCTGAAGATCTTTAATATGATCCTGAAGCTGCTGCTTACTTACATGCAAATCATTCAGTGCATATGAACATTGGCTTAGTTTTTCTTTCTGACTGTCTAACTCCTTAATAGTTTCCACCTTCTCAATTTCTAATTCTGATACTTTCTTTCTTTCAAAATCTATGTCAAATTTCAGCTGCTTGATGATACTATCAGTTTCTGTGTGTTGTTTTGACAGCTGCTCTTTCAGTGTAATCATATGCTGAAATGAACACAAGCACAAGTTTATTAGGACAGGAGAACCAGCCGAACTACGCATTTCATTAATTTTTATCCTCTGAACAACAGAAAAAAACAACTGAGGGGAAAGAAAAATGTTTCCTGGTTGCCAACATAATTTGGCAAGTAGTATCAACTAGTCAATGTAAGTTAATTAAAACCAAATATCAAACAGGGATAGATCACATGTCACTAAAACCAAAAACACCCTCTCCCTAAAAAACACGCTAACTACCTAAAAATCAAGGAACAAAAAGAGAACTACTTAAGAGAACTGTCAGAATTTGTCAGAGCAGTTGGAATAGGTATGCAGCAAACACCCATTACTTAAAAACAGGGAGGCACTAAATTTAAAATAATACATTACAGAAGTGAACGCATATCTGTATATTCTATTTTCAATTTCTTGTTTGAGCTTATTTTTAAAGACACTTGCCGGGATTCATTTCACAGGAAAACACTTTAAATCTTCAATTCCATAAAGTAAACCAATATTGAAAACACATGGCTTGCAATTGTGTTTACAGGTCAAATATATCACAACAGTGACAACAAGATAATTTTAAAGGTAACTTAATTATTCAACACAATTAAAAATAATGAAAAGAAAAAAGTTTAAAAAAATCATTCATGTTATGCATAGTGTCATAAGACAGAGATCAAACTATTAGCAGGATAAAAACTGTCAAAAGTCTTGCAAGGCCAAATCAAGTAGTATTTAACTGGACTTCACAAAGTAACATCTCTTACGGATAGCTGACATGCCATATTATTTATTTGTCCATAACAAGTGGGTTTCTTGCACTTCAGAATTTTGCACTGAGATGGCAGATAGAAAGAAACACTGGTCCAAATATTCTTTTTAAGTCTCAGAGGATAACTTATATTTCCCTGTTATCAACGCTCAAAGATAAGCTTAAAAGATAAACACACACAAATATAAACATTTATTTTAGCAGTTCAATAATTAGTTGCAATATTTATTACCTGAGTAGCTTCTTGATTCTGCTTGTCTAGTTCTTCCAACTCTGCTATTAATGTTTCTCTTTCAGCAATACTTTCATTTAATTCATGTTCTTTCCTCTCCAAATCTTGTCTTAACTGACTTAATTCTGAATTCTGATCCTCAGCGTACGCAGAAAGAATATGCTCATTTTTACGTTGTGCACTTGTCAGTTCTTTCTCAAGTCCCTCCTTAAAAAAAGATTCTAAATATTAGACTTCATCTTGCTGAAATTTATAAACTGTTTAGGTTTGAAACTGTTTCTTTTTTCCCCTCAACAATTAAAAGCAATGCATTCATTTTTATGTTAGAATCCCTAAGCCTACACGTGTATCATCCCAGTTAAAAATTCTTCATTGTGAAGTATTTGTCTCTCCCATCATACATGCACATATTTTCTCATCAAGAAGTTTAGGAGCACAATTTACACAAAAAGTCATGGTCTGACAAGCAAAGTTATATCCACCTCTGAGGTATGGATCCACAGCTGGGAAAAACTATTATGTCTCAAGAGATACGCTAAATATAGTATGCTGCATGGCAAGACAGGAAGTTTTAATCAAGGACACCCAAATAACATCCTTATGAAAAATGCCATGGGAACTCCTGAATGCATGCAAAACACAGAAGACCCCAACTGAAAAATACTACTGGATACAAAGTTAACTAAGCCAAATGTCTCAAGCCTGAGTTTATAAAGGACTAAGTCAACCTTGCCAAAAACTAAAGATGTGTTCCAGAGAAACTGTACGTTCTACTGCTTAACTTCATCAGTAAGATGGAATGTAGTATTATTAGAGTGCTACGTGGAAGAAGAGAGGTATTTTGCAACTGATAACAGTGTCAAAACTGAAATGTGCCAAAGTAGAAGAGGTGAAAAATGACAAATTTTACAGAACGTACTATTAATACTTTAAAAACATATGTTACAGCAGCATAAGAAGTAATGGGATAGGTGGAACTCCACAAGTTTTCTTTACCAGAGTATGCTGTGGAGTTTCACAAGTCAAAATGTATTGTTTCTGTCAATTTCACATGTAGTTATAGAATTAATCTACAATTATTTCCTTGATTACAAGGTTACTTATGTAGAAGTGTGAATACTCCAAAAACGTATAGTGCCAGAATGTGTGTTTTCCATCAGTTACTACTGCTATGAACTTTCTTGTTGGCTTAATTTAGAAATTGCTTTACCTGATTTAAACTTGAAAGTCTTGCTATTTCATCTTCTGCTTCTATAAAGGAAAACAAAAAATACATAATTTTACTACTTTCCAAACAACAATAAAAACAAATCATTCTCCCACCTTGCCCCAACAGAACTCTGCTACTCAGAAGAGAATAGTTTCACAGTATTTTGAGATGATAAGCATTAGTGCTGTAAAAGATTCAAATGCACAGTCGATCACCACCACAAAGGAGAGTATTACTTTTACAACTGAGTTCACATTAGGAGGACTTCGGTACTACAGTGTATCAATTATGCAATATAAAATATTTTCTACATACAGATATACTTCTTAAACACTGAAACATACCTGTTTAACAAGATATTAGCAGCAGAGTGCCTTTATACACAAAAAAGTGTACTTTTAGAATTTAAACAAACAACTTCCATTGAGGCTTACTTAAAGAAAGAAAAACCTGTCAAACAGTTGGCAGACATGATTACTCACCTAATCAGAAACCCCTGTGATAATCATTCCAGTCCTAATTATGTCTCCTTTTCTGCTCAGCCTGACCTCAATTGACAACCCTTTTCTACAGCAGCAACTCTTAAAAGGTACATATTCTCACACTCGGTTCCAAATTCTTAAAATAAAATCTGAGCTTTAAAAGTGAAAATCTGTGAAAATATATTAAAACTAAAAAAAAATTTTAAAAAAAATGATCATCTTTGTACCTAACAGTGCTTGCTGTAGTCTGACAACATCTTCTGGTAGCGATGTCTTTGATTGGAGCTTCTTCTCCTGTTCTTTCAGGAGAGCATCTTGCTCTGCAACAGAACTTTGAAGCATAGTAAAGTCAGATTTAAGATTTTCATATTCTTGTGTTATTTGGATTTTTTCTACCTTTGCCAATTCTTGCTCTTTCATAAGAAGTTTGTTTTCTTCTCTGGCAGAAGACAATTTGTGATTTAATTTTCTTATTTCATCCTCTAGGTCCTTTACAACCTGCAACTCTTCTACTTTTCCTCCTTTTAGACCCTGAGCATTTTTCTTCTGTTCGCTAATTTTAGTGTCATCCATGGCATCAGCGCTCACACCATCTAAAAAGCAAGAAAGATTGTTTGCAATATTAACCAAAGCCAGTAGTGCAATCTTTTGCTTAAAAGTCTCTTCTTCCACCCCTTCTGCTGTCAGAGGGAGATGGTCTAAACCAAAGACATGATCATCACCAACAGAAAGCTTACTTAAATAGAATTAACATTTGAAGCAGTGCTATACATATTACTGGTTTGATAAGCAGCTTTTCAAATATTTACACATCCCTGGCTTGAAATAGTTTTAAAAAGTGTTGCAAGACATCCATTGTTCACAATTTAATTAAAATGTACTCGACTCCTATCTCTCTTGGTGAGGAGATGACAATCTAATTTATCAGGATTTGGAATCCCTCAATTTTCTAAGAATAATTTATCAAACCCTATCTAATTCAGCCTGATGCAAAATCCTTGTTTATAATTTAATTAATGAAATTTCAAAGGTTTGCTGAATGATTGTCACAGTGAACAATTTGCTAAAAATTAGTACATCATTTGCTAAATAATGCACAAAGTTTTTCACCTAAAGATCTCATTTTGCAAAATAGATGTTTTTTACAGATCCACCATACTATCATGACATTCATAGTTCTGCACAATCCTCACAAGGTAATTTCCAGGTAAGTTACAGAGTATAAAAAGGTGTAAACAAAAATGTAAAGAAAAAAAAGTTAAATGAAAGTACACTGCTTGTGAATTCATTTCAATATAAGCTCAAATACTTCCCCTCACCCCAGTCTGTATTATGTTGTCAAACAGAACCAACAAAATAAAAATATAAAATACTCTAATTCTTCAAAAGCTGTTAGCAGTATTTGTTTTAAAGATAACTTGTAATGCAAAAGATACGGGATTCCTGCCTTTGACTTCATTAGTCCTGCTGGTGTACATACCTGCAGTATATACAGTATGTGCAGTAAAAGGCAGATTACATCTTAACAGGCATCTGATTTTAAGAAATAAATTCCCTATCAGTACTACCTTCGAAACTAAAAGGCTGTGAAAATATTTCCCTTATTTCAAAGAAGAAAATGGATCTCTCTTTCCAAAAAGAGAGTACACACTCTTTAGAAGTCTGAGTTTGAACAGTTAATAAAATAGAGGTTTACAGGCAAATCTTACACGTTTGTGCAAAGCAGCCCCTAAAGGAAACCTAACTGGCATGACTATTTTCATGGAATACAAAATACCTACAAGACCAAGCGCTAGGTCCTGCACTTGGGTCACAACAACCCCATGCAATACTGCAGGCTCGGGGAAGAGTGGCTGGAAAGCTGCCCGGTGGAAAAGGACCTGGGGGTGTTGGTTGACAGCCAACTTGAACACGAGCCAGCAGTGTGCCCAGTTGACCAAGGAGGCCAAAAGCATCCTGGCTTGTATCAGAAACAGTGTGGCCAGCAGGACTAGGGATGTGTAGTGAGGTCCCCTCACTACAAGAAAGACATTGAGGTGCTGTAGCGTCTCCAAAGAAGGGCAATGAGGCTGGTGAAGGGTCTATAACACAAGTCTTATGAGAAGTGGCTGAGGCAACTGGGGTTGTTTAGCCTGCAGAAGAGGAAGCTGAGGAGAGACTTTATCGCTCTCTACAACTACCAGACAGGAGGTTATATTGAGGTGGGGGTCGGTCTCTTCTCCCAAGTAACCAGCGATAGGACAAGAGCAAATGGCCTCAGGTTGCACCAGGGGAGGTTTAGATTGGATATCAGGAAGAATTTCTTCACCAAAAGGGTTGTCAGGCATTGGCACAGGCTGCCCAGGGAAGTGGCAGAGTCATCATCCCTGGAGGCATTTAAAAGGCGTGTGGATGTAGTGCTTAGGGACATGGTTTAGTGGTGGACTTGGCCATGCCAGGTTAACGGTCAGACTCAATGATCTTAAAGATCCTTTCCAGCCTAAACAATTCCATGATTCTAAGAC
Organism: Cariama cristata; assembly: GCF_000690535.1. Lineage (NCBI taxonomy): Eukaryota > Metazoa > Chordata > Aves > Cariamiformes > Cariamidae > Cariama > Cariama cristata. The sequence goes on along the minus strand of NW_009630844.1, from coordinate 278 downwards.
AATGAAAAGCTCCTTGTGAGAACTACTGAGCTTTTCCTACAACCTAGTCATGCCACAGACTAAGGTGTGGTCCTTAGGGCAATCTTTGAGCTTTTGTCAGGTAACCCAATTGGCACATAGTACTTCACACCAAAAATTATTTTTGTGCTGAGATTTTCTTAGCTTCAACTTTGCATGTCTCGTCCACACCTATATTCAGTGCAAGATAAAAAAACAGGAAGTGTAGAATTTAGAGCACAACATTTGATATGTATAGAATCATAGAATCATAGAATCAT
>NW_009630843.1:3940-7237 GCF_000690535.1 Cariama cristata | reverse complement strand
CGTGGGCTGCAGGCGGCCCCAGGCCCGGCAGAGCCTCCGGTGCGCGGGGAAGCAGACACGTGTGCCGCCATCGCTGCGTGGATCCGCGGGCGTGGTGCTGTGCCCGGGCAGGAGGTCCGGGGAGTTCAGGCCTCTGCTCCGGTGAGGCTGGCGTTGCTGCTCCGCTCTGTGCTTCTCAGCCGGCTGCCTGTATTTTCAGTTGTGTTAACTTGCCCAGACGTTTTCCTTTTTCCGTGTTCAGAGGATACTCCCAGGGGGGAAGAGAGACATCTCTGTGCGTGTGTGTAAAGTTCCTTGTGTAAACTAGGAAAAAAATTACTAGTTTCTTACTGATGGCAGTCACCTTTAAGAGTTTTGAACAAATCTATGAAGTTACTGGTGGACCTGGGGATCACAGTGAGCAGCCTGCCTTTTCAGTTAGTTGCATTGAGGGCCTGATGGGGTTTCTCTTTGCCAGAGACAAGCTCAGCTCTTTTGCAGCATGTATTTAACTTTGGGTTTAATTTGGGTCTCCTTGGTGATGTCTGTTTCCCTTTTCTCTTTCCACTAACGTTCAGGGAGTGACAGATGTCCTCTGTGAAGCTTGTGACCAGTTAGGATGGAAGGTGCCAACGAAGATCCAAGTTGAGGCTATTCCAGTGGCTCTCCAAGGTAAGCAGTGTGCTTCTCTGATCCTGAATCTGGGAATACCCCAAGAGCTCTATGTGAATGAATTTTGTTGAGTGAGACGTAAGTGGCAGGGGTGAGAGTGTTCTCGCTTCTTTGTCATTAAATATCTCTGTCAAGTAGTCGTCTCTCTGTTCATTCTTGTGTCCTTCCCAGGTGGAGCTTGGCCTGCCAGTTTCTCCTGTAACACTGCCTGCAATTGCAGACTTTCAAATGGGTGCAAACGTGGGTTCTTGAGTGTTCACTACCATTGCGTAGTTCTGACAGTCCATGTTAAATAGAATAGTTGTCAGTTGTTTGGGCTGTTAGTCTGCATTGACCAATTTCTTTCTGAAATATTCCTGGATACACAGGAAACTTCTGATAGACTTAGGACTATGCCTCTTCTGGTAGAGACCTACAGTGTGTGTCTGAAATAGGAGATGCCTTGACTGATTACGTAGCTTGTATACTCTGCTTTTCTGTGAACAGGCAATTCTTTGAAAATAGACTCTGGAATGAGTAATAACCAAATCACAGTGACTTTCTGTAAACAACCTGGAATTACAGGAAAATAAATTACTGAATTCAGCAGACATTTCTGCCTCTAGAATACTTAGTGTTTTTTTAAAAAAACAAACAGACAAACAAAAAAAACCCACAACAGACACAAAAAAACCAAACAAAAATCAAATGACCAAAACGAAACACTGTCAAACAGGAGCAGAACAGTGTAGTGACAGAATGAGAATAAACTTTCAGTGTCTACTCTGTCCTAGTACTTAACTGTTGTCAGACTCTTTTACTCCACATATAAGATTCTCTTGGGGAAAAAAAAAAGTAAGATTGAATTCCTGAGAAGTTGTTTCCACTTTAAGGTGTGTTGGTAGCATCTTCTTCTCAGCTGGAGGAGTTTAGGAGTTCAGAATGGATTCTACTGATGAATTCTACCCTGTTGCCTGCACTGGTTTTGGGCAAAGGACTTGCTGTCCTAATCCTTCCTGCTGCAAACCAGTTTAGATTATTCTCTTAATGGCACAGTATTGATTGTGGCTTGTGAAATGTGAGCTTGGTAGTGCTGTTGTCTTGTAGTTGGTGTGACCTAAGTCTCAAACACTGGAGCCTATTTCCTTGTAAGCTAGTAAACAGACAACAGTTGGTCGAGAATACTTACAAAGATAGAAGCAATAGGCTCTAAAGAGACAGGCAGATTTGAGAAATAATGAAGTAAAGCTTTTTTTGAACATAAGGTTTGTATGAAAACCTGTATGTTGGCAGCAGTTTAACCAGAGAATAGAAAGGATCGAGACTGTAATTATTGTAGAAATGAAATCACACTCTAAAAATGGTCCCAAGATATTCTGAAATTCTTTGTTTTGGCCCTTTGTTGTTCTTTATCCTTTGTGTGTCTCCTTTTTTTTCCTGTCCTTAGGGAATTCTTGTGCTTTATTGCACACTGCTTTAAAGGCCTCTTTCTCTGGTCTAGATTTGTAACAGGTTTTACCCTTCTTGCTGCTCCTTGTAGGCAGAGATGTCATTGGACTGGCAGAAACTGGCTCTGGAAAAACAGGAGCCTTTGCTTTGCCAATTCTTCAAGCACTGCTGGAAACACCTCAGCGATTATTTGCTCTTGTCCTCACACCAACAAGGGAGCTGGCTTTCCAAATCTCGGAGCAGTTTGAAGCTCTTGGATCCTCCATCGGTGTCCACAGTAGTAAGTAGCTTTGTGATATTGGAGCAGTTTTCCTGAGGACTGAAGTTTGTCAACTCTAGATTGCAAAGCAAAAAGTAGAGAGTATTTGTATGGAGGGTTGAACAAAAGGTGAGAAAAGCTTGTGATGCTGGAAGACAGAGATCTGGTATCAGGTTTGGGAAAGAAAAACTGTATGGTCTTTCCTCATGGAGTAGTCTGCAGCTCTTCTGGATTTTCTGTCCAAACGGTTAAGATGGAAGTAGAAGAGAATCTTCTCAATAGTAAGTTTGTGTCCAGTGAAACTGGATAGAGCTCCACTCTGTAGTGTGATGTAGTTTAATCTTTCCTTCAGACTGTCTGTGTTGGTTCTTCAGACATTCTCTACAAACATAGAAGCTTTGTGGGTATTTTTAGAATTCTGAGATTTTTGCAGCTGAGTTAAGCTGCAAGGAATAGATTCTGCCTGTAACTCTTCAACTGTGAAAATAAAATACCTGGGGCCAGTAAGGACTTAATTGTATGGCTTAAGAGGCCTGGGAAGGTTAGGTGTGCTAAAATAAAGCGAATTCTCATAAAGCTAAGTAGCCTTTCATTTATACGGAGTTGTAAGTGGCAGGGAGTAGGAGGAAACACTGTGGTGCTGTGGGCTGGCTGGTGCTACACTGAGAGGTTCACTCTATTCTGTTTGCCCTGCAGCGGTTATTGTGGGTGGAATTGACTCCATGTCTCAATCTCTGGCCTTGGCAAAGAAACCACATGTTATAATTGGTAAGTTAATGTGCCGGGGGTACGGGATATGAATATTGTCAAACTGCAGTTGTCCAATGAAAGAGTGCTGAAAGGTTTTGTGCTTTTGAAGGAGAAGTGAGAGTACATCCTTCATTTGGTTTTGTCCTGGTATCTGACTTGTTAATGTTTCTAAAGTGTACAGCAGTAGCCTTGCTGCTACAAGCTCATTC
>NW_009630843.1:0-3909 GCF_000690535.1 Cariama cristata | reverse complement strand
ATTCCTGCTAGATTGCCTTTTGCATGGTTTTTTGTTCTCCTCAAGTATGCAAAGTGCTGGTCTCATCCTTCTCAGTACAACTCATTTACAGTCTGTTTTGTTTTGCTTTTTTTTTTTTTTTTTTTTTTTTAGGGGGAGAGGGGCAAGGAGAGCATTCTTCAGGGGGTCTGACTCCATTAGTCTTATTTCAAAACACTCTGAAGATATCCTATGAAAGAGCCCTTTCCACAAAGCAATCTAGTTTTACTTCTCTTGGGCAAAGAATCCCATTTTTGTAACAAATGACTCTCTCTCCTCTTTGGATCTTTTCCTTCACTTTCATTCTAAATTTGCTCTCGTGATTTTGTTGGTAGCAACCCCTGGCCGTCTGGTTGATCATCTGGAGAACACAAAGGGCTTCAACTTACGAGCCCTGAAGTTCCTAGTGATGGATGAGGCTGACCGGATCCTTAACATGGATTTTGAGACAGAGGTAGGAATCTGCTAAAAGAAGAGTTTGGAACACCAGATGAGCCCCTTTAAAACCACTTCATACAGTCACATAGTAAACACTGAGCTGTTCTGTAGAAATTAATAGCAAATTGTAAGTAAGATCTAATAATTGCACAAAAGTCTGTGGAGGGAGGAGAACTTAGTAGAGTTCTGCACAGTAGTAGCAAGAGAATAGGAGGCATTTTGTATTGAAATCTACTGGTTTCTCTGGAGCGCCCGACATTGACACAGTTACTGTAGAACACGGATCACACGCACGTTCCTGCAGGAATAGTGCCTGATATGTACACTGCTGTTGGACTCCTGGAGTTCACACTGCCTAATTGTCAACAAGCTATCAGCCTACACCTTCCCTTTAGAAGAGGGGAAACTCGTTCCTACTGTAAGTTGCACACATGCATTACTGTTCATTTGGATGATCATTGTATCTGGAGGAGGCTTATGTCTTGATTGCTGTTGTATTCAGCATTTCCATTTCCTTTCTGTCTTTACAGGTGGATAAGATACTAAAAGTGATTCCTCGAGACAGGAAGACATTCCTGTTTTCTGCTACCATGACCAAGAAGGTGAGAGCAGAGCACTCTGCTTTAGTTCTCCTTCCATCAGGCTATGCTGTTGATGATACAGGTTTCTGACAAGATCTCTGTCCACCTAGTACTAACTTGCATTTATCTTCCCAGGTTCAAAAGCTCCAGCGTGCTGCTCTGAAGAACCCTGTTAAATGTGCTGTTTCTTCCAAATATCAGACGGTTGAAAAGCTACAGCAGTACTACATTTTCATCCCCTCCAAATTCAAGGTAATGCCACTTCTGTTTCTTCCCTCTTCTGATTGTGTCTTGTCTTGCTATTCCCACATCTGCCCAATATCTTGTCAGCTTCTCTGGCTTTTACTTACTCTTTAATGTGGCATATGTGATTATCTCTCTTTTTTTTGTCCCTTCTCCGTTTCTTTACAGGACAGCTACCTGGTTTATATCTTGAATGAACTAGCTGGAAACTCTTTCATGATATTCTGTAGTACATGCAGCAATACTCAGAGGACTGCTCTGCTGCTCCGCAACCTGGGGTTCACTGCCATTCCTCTCCATGGACAGATGAGTCAGGTATGGGCACACCCCACAGAATGGAGTAGGCAGGAGTCCTGTCGCTCGGGACATGGACTGCACCGTACTGAGTCACAACTGTCTTGCAGAAGGAGAATTTCACAGCTAGCGAACTGGACTGATCCCTAGAAATTTAACTAATGTGAATACTGCCCCGATTCTGTAATAGTTCAAAAAGAAATTAGAGAAGTGAGGTTGTTTTTTTTTGAGTAGCTTCTCCCCGAGTTCTTCTGTACCAGTATTTCAACAAGAGCACATTAGCCAAAATGAGCATTATTCTCTCATTCCCTTTTTATCCTCCTCTTTTCCAGAATAAACGCTTAGGCTCTCTAAACAAGTTCAAGGCAAAAGCACGTTCTATTCTGCTGGCTACTGATGTTGCAAGCAGAGGTCTGGACATCCCACATGTAGATGTGGTGATAAACTTTGATATTCCTACGCACTCTAAGGTAAGCTAGTCTGTGTGCCAGCTGAGAGCTCCTGGTCACCAGGAGGCATAGTGAAGCTAGGCAAAGGAACAAAGACACCTCTTCTCAGTTCTGCTGACTGGAAGTCTAGTTCATGCTTCTGTAGATTAAAAGATGTAGTTCGGCCTCTGCAATTGAGTTGGCATCTCAGTTTGGTTGGGTGATCTCATCTGGACGGTAGAACTTATCCCAGAAGTGAAGAGGGGAAGTGAGGGACGTTCTGTGTCTTTGTATTTCTGCTCAGAGTATGTGTTTTGTCATATTATATTAAAGGGCTTCTAGACTTTGACAACAGTTTTAACGTATTACTAGTTTCAGGCAGTCATCTCTGTTCCTATGATCCAGGTCTGCCTACACATTTTAAACAGTGTTTAAAAAAAAAAGTAAAAATTCTCTTATGTTCAATGAGGATTTGATCAAGAAAGGTGTCTTTATTATGTTTCACCTTTGTATCACAAAAGTACAGCAAAGTGAAAAAAGTGAGTTACTGTCTACCTTATAGAAAGTATAGTATTATCTTAGGGGTGTGACTTTGTTTCCCAGCCTAGTTTCAGAAAACATACTATTAACATGGATTTCAGGAATTGCTGTTGTTCCTTCTAATGGTGACAGACACTACACGTTGCGAACAGAAGCAGCTATGGTGGTTCTTCTGAAGATGCTGCTTTTGACGTTGTAAAAGGACAAAAGTTAAAAAATAATGATGGGGGCAGCAGCTTGAATGACACCGTTACAGTGTTTCTGCCCCTCCCTCTTGTCTAGCCATGTCACAGAACACTTCCTTTCCCTTGATCCTTCCTTTCTCCACAGATGCTGCATGGAGAAGGGCACATTTTAATTTCCATAATGCAGTATAAAACCTGGAAAACAGCATAGAACCATATAGACAGGAGATGCTGAATGGATCAGACACTTCCAAATTGTTCTCATTCATCCTCCCTTTCGCTGCTTGCCAAATTTAAATGTGCTTGCCAGAGAGTCTGTCTGGAAGACAGACTGCAGAGCACTAGATCCTAAGCCTGAAAACGCAGGCATTGGCTCACTTTAAATATGAGCTTTCCAAGGAAGTGATAGTTCATTAGGGAAGTCATATATCACAACTTTTGTCCTGCAGTCTGTAATACTTGGAGGTGGTCTTCTCCTTTAGAAAGAACTCAAATGTTAAAAACAAAGATAACCTCTTCTCAAATCCTGATGCTGCACAGGGTCCTGAGTATTTCATCCTGGCTGTGTTTTCTCTCCCATTTTCTTCTTTCCTGAAGAAAAAATATGTGGTCTGATTTCCCATAACTTCTGTTCTGTGTTTGGCGCACATATCTTACTGCTTATCAAAAAAATTATTTTCAGGATTACATTCATCGTGTTGGGAGAACAGCTCGAGCTGGGAGATCTGGCAAATCTATCACCTTTGTCACACAGTAAGTGTTAAAATGTGGCAGGCTTATTCTTCCCAGCTGTGTTTCAGAGCAGAAAACATCTGACCTCATGCTGGATGAGAAGAAAATACTTCCTTTTCATTTTGAGGTGCAAGTTGGATTTATTTAGTTAAAGGGGAGCGAATTCAAAGCCCAGGGTGGGGAGGGAGAAAGGTCTAGGATAAATTCTAGAAGCAGGCACATAATGAGCGGAACTACCTGTTTATAACTTGATTGTATAATATATGTACATTTTTATAACATATAACGCAGGTTAAGTAAGTGTGGTCTTTTGATAAATACTGAAGTATTTGTCTAGAAAAAGTCTTTGCCAAATACTTCTGAACAGAGATGAGCTGAATAAATCAGTGAAGGAGTTGCTTGTGAGACCATCAGCAGAAGCTAACGATATCTGTGGGCTGGAGATCGGGG
>NW_009630842.1:0-486 GCF_000690535.1 Cariama cristata | reverse complement strand
GGGGATGGGGAGGAGGGATGGAGGGGTCACTTGTCCTTGCCCACCCCCCATTGCGGAGATGTCCCCTCCCAGCCCCCTGGTCCCGGTGTCACTCATGGGGACCTTTCTTTCTCTTGCAGGTGACAACGGTCCCTGGGCGCAGAAGTGCGAGCTGGCGGGACGCCCGGGGCCGTTCGTGGGGGCCTGGCAGCGGCAGCGAGGTAACCGGGCAGCGTGTGCCCCGGGGGGCAGGGGGGCTGGTCCACAAACCTTCGTTGCCCGTCGAGGGGGACATGGGGAGCGTTTCCCCCCCCCAGCCTTTCCGCTGGCTGCTGCCCTGGGCTGCGTTGCCTTGAAGACACCCCAGAATAATTTTTTTCTTTCAAGCCATCAAGTTTTCCCCTAAAACTGCTGATGGGGGCGGGGGGAGATGGGACCCCCTCGGTCCCTGTTATCCCAGAGCTCGAGGCGAGTGGCCGTCGGGTTTGGGGGCAGACGGGCCCCGCC
>NW_009630841.1:0-6917 GCF_000690535.1 Cariama cristata | reverse complement strand
GCACTCTGCGCCACTGACCACAACCCTCTGGACTCTGCCATTCAGCCAGTTCTCAATCCACCTCACTGCCACTCATCCAACCCACACCTCCTGACCTTACCTATGAGGACGTTATGGCAGATGGTGTCAAAGGCCTTGCTGAAGTCAAGGCAGACAACATCCACTGCTTTCCCTTCCTGTACCCAGCCTGTCATGCCATCATAGAAGGCTATCGGGTTGGTCAAGCATGACTTCCCCCTGGTGAATCCATGTTGACTACTCCTGATAACCTTCTTTTCCTCCAGCCGCCTAGAGATGACATCCAGAATGAGCTGCTCCATCACTTTTCCAGGGATGGAGGTGAGGCTGACTGGCCTGTAGTTCCCTGAGTGCCCCTTCTTGTCCTTTTTGAAGACAGGAGTGACACTGGCTTTCCTCCAGTCCTCAGGCATCTCTCCTCTTCTCCACGACCTTTCAAAGGTGATGGAGAGTGCCTCAGCAGATGATGGAGAGTGGCTCAGCCACTTAATATTGATAAGATCCAAATCAAATATTGATAAGACTTGATAAATATTGTTACTGAGAAAACCCAAAAGTCAAGAAAATCTGTCCTTCTAGAAAGAGCCATCATTCTAGGCCAAGGAACTCAATATCCAAATTCAAACACCATGTTTTGCATTTTGCATATTTTTAATGCAAATAAACCAAAGTTTATCAAGAAAATAATTTTGACCTGAATTAAAGTCCAGGGACGTAGTGGGAAAAAGAAAAAAGGAAAAAAATGTACTTCCCACCTCCCAGAGAGCCACAAAAAGCAGCCAGAGAGATGCTCCCAATGGCACAAAAGTTTTCAGCCCACCAAGAGCAATTTTTACCCTCAAGAACTTGGCGGGGTTGGACGGCCAGTTCTAAATTAGAAGAGATTTTCCAGGGATGTCTACCTTAAAGACTGACAAATGGTCCCAAAGTAACCCAGTCGATGTTTATTCCCTTCCAGCACACTGGGGCACATCACAGCACGTAATCCCCGTCTCACACAGCCACCGCTCCATCGTACAACGGGCACAGCCCATCAACAGCCGGCTGGGAGCCCGAGGAGTTGGCGTGATACCAGCAGAGCCCACAACCTAGGTGTTACGCTGGAACGACACAACGGACAGGCCAGAAAAAATAGTAATTGCTTTTCCATTAACAGGAGGGCATTTCCCCTGCCCCCACTCTTGGCAGGAAATAATCTGGACTGAAGTGACCTATAAGTGAGAAATATCAAATTTTCTTTAACTTCGGCAGGCTTGGGTGAAGTCACCGAGGTTTCAGTTTCACCTTGAGAGAAAGAGAGAGCTGGGGAGAGGCCCAGAGGAAGCAACTAAGGAGAAATTTGGGCTTAACCGCCAAGGAACTCCTCGCTCCTACCCCCATCTCGTTACCCGCACCTTCCCAGGCTGGGGGTGCAGCAGAACAACTCTGTAATATATTTGACATCGCACATAAAGGATGAAAAATGACCTGCAGAGCAGGCACATTTGGATTTTAATGTTCTGTTTCACATAAAGGCATCTGTAGGGAGCCCAATGAAGAGGCACACTTTAGAAACCACATCAAAGCACAGGCGACACTCCAGCGTGCCCTCTGAAAACGGAGGGACCTGGGGCTACGGGGGAGGCGAAAAGCTCTCAAGGGACAAAAATCAAATAAAAAAAAAATCCCCTTACCTTTTGGTGTGGTTTACATGAAAGCAAGTGCATTTTTGTATTATTCTGTAAAATTGCCTCTATTATACAAGACTATCAATCTCTTGACTCTCTGCTTTATGTGACGATAAAAAAAAAAGGTAAGAAACCAAATGTCTGTTCGTAGCTAACATTACATTTAGTAATAACACACAAAGCGTTTGGTTCACGTAGCTCAAACTCCCTCCAAGCACAGCTACTTTCGTCACCCACGTGACCAGCCCGGCAGCCTCCTTGCGGCACACGAACGCCCTACGCCGCTCCGACACGGCAGAAATCCCAGGTCCCCTGACAGCAATGCTGGTTCCAGGCTGGTTGATATAAGAAGCAAAGGCAGCTTTCCACCTCCAGGTTCAGGTTTAGGTCAGCGAGCTACGTTTGTTGTTGTAACCAGACCAAGGCTGGCCACCGGGCAGTCCAGGAGACCTTCACCTCCACAGCTGAGAAGTTGGTAGGTTTTATTGGCTGAACGTAACCAGAAGCATCAATCTTTTTTGCCGTTGTTCCTTGAGAAACAGAGAATCAAAGGAACAAGGGAAAAAAGCACTTCTACCTTTAGTACACTTTCTCTTCCCAGCCATCCGCTTCTTTTATGTTACCTGTATGCCACTCCGCTGAGTGCTCGACCTCGCAGGACGTGGCTTTGGGGGTTCTCCCTTCAAGCCTGTCACACAAGAGTCCTAAATACAAGTCCTCGCTACGACTCCATCCTGAAATGGCTGCCACAAGCTTTGGAGCAGCAACTTCACCACCCATCGCAAGTCAACCGAGCCAACCCAACCGACCAAGTGCACAGACTCAACGTTGTGTCAGAAATTAAACGTAATGTCTTAAAACACTAGCAACAAGTAGTAGTTGACTTTTTCGTAGTTGAATTTTCCAAAGTAACTTGACTGCTCGTGATCAAGCAAACACGGCCCCAAACCTGCAACCCCAACCCGCGTAGCTAAGCTGGGGTATGACGTGGAGCAGCAGAGCAGGTCGTGGACTCCTCCAGACCCTGCCTACAGAAGCCATGCCCACCGTAAGGGAAAGCTGTCATACCACCTACACAGGGAAGGAGCTCCTTTAAAACTCAAATAGCTTTTTATAGGTTTTTTATAACTTTGCCTTGGTTTCTGCATTTCTGCCAACGTGTGAGGGTGTCTTACCTCCTGTCACCTCCACCCACCAATGAACTGACAATATTTACTTTTTAGAAGAATCTAATTAGCTCTTTCCTGATGAGGCAGTAGATAAGGCGCAGCAAAAAAGAGATTTTGTGATTTAAAGGCAATGAAATACCGCTGTGGTTAGCTTCGGTGGTTTTGATTAGTTACTGCACATTTGCCGCTGCAATTGTTTTATAGACCCCTCTAATGGGCTGAGACGCAGAACTTTAAAATACCGTTTCCCAATATACCTAGGAATGGGATACATAGTCCTTAAACAATATTACAAAAAAAAAAAAGCAGACTGGCTACAGGGGAAGAAAAAAGAAAGTTAATAAAAAATGACAGTAGGGCTGGCTCACCGCCAAAGACCCATTCGAAAGTTATAAAATCCCACTCCGATCAGATAAAAGCACGGATTATTATTGCAAGGTGTAAACTCAACACACTGACACAGCTTCTGGTTTGAGTTTTAACAAAAAGCCCGTCACTTGTCAAGATGATAAGAGTTTTTGCCTATCTGCTTTCTCGGTGTTAACTGGTTATCAGAGAAAACAATTTGTCGGAGGATTGTCTGACAAAGTTCACCATCAGCACAGGAAACGAGACCCAAGAATGTCTTTTTTTTTTAACTCGATTCCTGGTCATTAAGAAAAAATAAGATGAATGTTATATTTCTAAACAAGTTTGCTCTTCTCCCCAACACCCTGCACAGGCTTTGCTTCAACCTCCCACTCCTCCTTCCCTAAAAATTATTCTTCCATCTCAGCCCACCCGGTGCTAAAACGCAGTTCATGACACTGATATTCCCAAATATCAATTTTGCTCAAATATAAATTTTTGGCATCAAGCGTGCAATGGGGAACATGCAATTCTCCCTTTGCTCTTGCTCTCACCTCATGATTTATCCTCGTCCCCACACTCCTACTCCTTTTCCTTACCCACAGGACAAGGTCAGCATTATTTATATCCTCAGAGTTCATTGTAAAAAGTAACTCGGTTAATTCAGCATTTTATACAAAACCTATTAAACCTCAACTGTTCGTTGGGGAAGCTCCTGCAGCACAGTACTTGGAGAAAGGAATGATCAAGACTCTCCTTTCCTAGGAGCTGTAAAAAGAAGTTTATCACATTAGCATTGACAAAAAGACTTGGGCAACCAAGTCCGCTAGGTCAGCCATACTATAAAAGATCAAAAGCCATTTTTTAAGAAGTCTTTTATTGAGCAAAGTGTTGATTTACACTTCTGTGTGATCCAGCCTCAAGAACAAGCTATCTGCAGGCAGGCATCAAAAGTAGCTCAGTTACGTGATTACAAAGTTTATTTATCACATTTACACAGAGTGGAGAAGCCGAAAATGAGATAAGCGCACTCTAAGTCGTAGGAGGACGGCTGTTCTACAAGGTATTTCAAACACATTAAAGACCGTGGTCCTCACAACTCCACGGCTTGGGTCTTTGTTTAATCAGTCCCAAGCACTCTGTGAGCCGGGCTGAGATAAATAGTTCACTGCTCACTGTTAAGCAACTGGATGCATATTCTTTGATTAACTTTTACCAACAATTTAAAATTCCTTTTTAAACGCCGAGCACCTTCATACGAAATCCCCTGCTATATGCAATACTATAAACCACGCTCTGATGTTGGGGTGGTTTTTTTTTAACACTGCCTTTTCAGACAGCATTGAAGAGGCATCTCTCTCCCCGAGGAGACTTAATTATGACTCAAAGCACAAGTGGAAACTCCCACACTTTGGTTTAACCTCTCGTTAGCCTAATTGCAACCGAACCAAACCCCGCTGAGTAAGAGAGGGAGCAGCAAAGTAATAGCAACCAAAACCAGTCACAGGTGAGAGGGTCCAACTCTCACCCTCCCCATCCCACAATGACTCAGGTGCACACAACCATGCAGGACCAAGCCTCAGCTTTAACTACTCTCTCAGGCACCAGGGACAAGTAATTATTTTCTAAGCGAGGGTTTGTTTCAACACGCTCTCACAATCAGGGCATGACAGAGGTAAAAGGGTTTTGGTTTTTTTCCACTGAAACTATAAAAAAAGGAAAAATTCAGACAAAAGTCTTGCTTTGCCAGAGACCAACATCGGAAGAAAAGGGGACGCAGATGGAGAAGAGAGAGAAGTAGTAAAGGGATGGTCTTAGGCTTTGACTTAAGTACATGCTATGCCCAGCTCTTGCTTGGGCTCAGTGCTTCCATTAAAGATAACCACAGCGAAGCACTGGAGCTTCCAGCAAGCAGTCAATGGAGCACCATGGAAATGTCCTCCTCCATCTGAAAGAACTCAAAGAGATCTCCAGCCCCCAGCGCCATCAGCCCCAACATGGGAATATTCCAAGCTCAATAACCAAAGCCTGCAGGCAGCTCCAGCAGCAAGTCACAGCACGCCAACCCCCACCTCTCTTCAAATTGACTCGGGCAACTCTCCAGTTGTTGTCCTACACCTCCAACCTTGCCCAAGTTGCAACTATCACATCTACGGCAATTTAGGGTAAAAAGAAGTTGTGGATCAGATCTCACAAAAGGTTGAAGGCACGTTGGACTGTGAAGCTGTTCAGGGTTTGACCCATGGGTAATTCCAGAAAAACAATTAGAGCGTGCTTACGACTGCTGCTTCAGCTTGGAGATACCACTGCCCAAGGTCTGACATGCTACAGGTCCCTCATGCACTCACAGAAACCACAGTAAGGCAAAGGAAAAATGTTTGCATAAGCCAATTCCAGCATTTCTCAATGGTTTTACTCTCATTTTTCTTCCCACCATCTAGGGGGTGCAGGTCCTTCAAAGCTACTGGTATACCAAGGAACACACTGCCTAACATTCCCATCTTATGTGTCAAGAACTGCAACAGAGGAAGGGTTACTCACTCCACCAGGATAGCAAACAAGGATTATTCCTCATCGCTGCTCGGGTCTCTGCTCGACACTTATTTACCTTGACCACACTGACCCTCAAAAAGTTACACGGTGAGCAGAGAGTTAACCCTCGGAGCCTGGCCTCAGATTAAACCCTTATATTCCATTCTCTGTGGGAGTGCCCAAACGGCTGTTTCACACACCCTCTTCCTTGGGCCTTGTCAAACGTTTTGCAGATAAGTTTCCTTTCAAGATTCTGCTTTTGTTTCCATTTATCGGTCGGGTTTGGGTTTTTTCAAGATTCTGAGAAACCGTCAACGTTCAAAGCACCTATCTTATATGGTCCCGATTATCCTGGAACACCCAGAGACTCATCTAAATACAAGGATAAATCCCCGAGTGGTGAGTCCTGGACAAAACATTGTTTTGGGTTTTCCACAAGGAAGCTTGTAAGTCTTTTAAATCAGATCTGGGAAGGTCTGCAGAGCAGATACCCTTAGGATCTAACTCACAGTCCAGATCTGCAGTCAGAAACTATCCGCAACCGTACTCGCAATAAGCCGAGATAACATGTTCCACAGCTGGCCCTCAACCGCATCAAAGCAGTAGGCAGCCTTCCATCAATTCAAACAAGGGCATGGATCTTCTCTTCCAACCTTCTTCCATGAGACAGAATCTGTACTAATACGCTCTCGGCAATGGCTCAAAGTAATGTCATCCAACACATCGGCACCGATGACCCATCTGTTCCAAGATGCACTCAAAGGCACTTTCACAGACTCTTACAGGCGCTGAACTCTGTACCCTGACGATACAGTGGATCACACCAGGGCAATACCTGGGACAGACGGGGCAGAAGCATTAAGGACAGCAAAGGACTGCAACGGACAGCCTCATGGGACACATTCCATCACCAGAGACCTAAGAACATGTTTGATGACTGCATGCTAGAGACGAGCTCAGTAATGTTGATCAAGTCTAGGAAGAACTTATTGGACTAAAGGATGCCTTGAGAGCCTTACTATCCTGTTTTCTATGATAGAGAAATGTCTTTCCAGGGGTAGGTTAAAAGTGCTCACCTAAACTGCTGTCCACTTCAGAGTGGGTGGTGTTATAAGGACAACTTCACAGCTACATACCAATGTACCAAAGAGTTAAATCATCATAGAATGGTTTGGGTTGGAAG
>NW_009630840.1:82917-86583 GCF_000690535.1 Cariama cristata | reverse complement strand
ATGATTCTATGATTTATAAATACCTTCTGGACTTTTTTGAAGTGTCTTTAAAAGTGATACAACCTGTGATGAAACTAAAATCTTTCTAACATCTAGGTTACTATTAGGAGGCATTATTGTAATGACCAATAATTCTTCTTTCTTCATTAATAAAATATCTTTCATTATGTAACAGTGAATCAACAGCCACGCCTTGCAGATGTAGTCATGTAGAAAGTGACTGTTTGCAGTGATAGTCAACAGTAAAAGTAGAACAAGTACTTTTCTCTTGCTTTAGTTGGCCTCTCTTTATTTGTCATAGTGGGACAAGCTCCTTACACTTTCTCGTGGGCAATATCTGAAACAGCTCAGACTGTTGAAAACCTCGTGGATTAACCTTCTCAGGATGAGGAGTGATAGGATCATTCTGTGGTTGAGGGTTGTCTTTTCTGGGTGTGTTTGTATTAGCATTTCAGCTCACACCGTTACTGCTCTTTGCAGTGAATTTCTTGACGATTCCTCACTACCTCCATTTGGTTCACGTTGCAGGGCAGCCCTGGTGCTTTCCGAAAGGGATTTCTTCCCAATGGCACTAACGCAGAAGGTCACTGCAGGCACGTGCCACTAGTGGCAGTCCATTGTCAGCAGCAGATTAGCGCTAGTCTGAGATGTGTGTGGTGTGGGCACGGGTTACTTAGCAGCAATAATTTCAGTCTAAAGTTCTGCTACTATTGCACAGCACTGCTTGGCAATGCAGACGTGGCTGCTTCGTGAAGTGTGGGTGTTTTGTTTGTTCTGGGTGGGTTTTTGTTTGCTTGTGGGTTTTGGGGGTTTTTTTGGTGGTTGTTGTTTTTTGGCTTTTTTTAATTGCTGTTGGCTGCACTTGAATATAGAGTAAAAGTCAATTCTGCTATAATGTCAGTGAAGTTAGCTATGAAATAAAAGGGGAAATGGAAAACCCTAACTGTTGCCATGACAGACCCTCATCTTTTTATTTATGTTAAGTATCTTCTTTTGGGGAATTGCGTGCAAGGATATTAATATGCATTATATGAAGCAGTCTGCATGTAGCTATGTGACTTCGTTTGCAATCTCTTCTGTCTCATGAACGGAATGTACACACTATGTGAAATGGGAAATACTGGTACCTAATGGCTATTTTTATAGAATAGCAGAATAAATAGGCACGTAAAACGTTGCAGTGGTTACTGCTGCCTTTCAGCTATAGTGACTCACTGGGGTACACTTTCAAAGAGAAATCTGGGGTCCAGAAGTAAGCACACAAAATCTTTATACGTTTGTAGAATTACCATGGTATTGTGTCTTTTTGTTCTGGAATGCTACTTAACTTGCTTCATTGTGAAAATTTCTTTTTCCTCTGCTAGAAGAAAATCTTAATTTGCAGACTCTTTTTTCCACCTAATTTAAAGGCCTTTGGTTTTCTATGCACTCCTTTCGAAATCTTGTATTTGACTGGTTGCCGTAGCTATCTAGAAATAGACAACGTCTGGGGCATTTTTTAACTTAGCTGGAGGTACGGGGTGGAGAAGAGGGAAAAGCTGTATTCTACATCTTTCCAGATTAAATACTCATTATGTATATTACTGCAATTTGCAAAGAAAGAGGTATTGCTAAGCACATTTTCCTTTGATTCTAGTCCGAGATTAATAGAGGAGGGCAAGTTACTAGTAAGAAATATATTGCACAATGGTTAAAAATATTTGCTTAAGAAATTCAATATCCCAAAATGTCATTCTTGTCTAGAAAAAAGCATGCTTTTAGGATAAAACCTGCTGCTGTGCTCTGATCTCATGTCCTACACACTTTGTCTACAGAACCACCTGAAGGCATTTGTATAGTTAATGTGATGACAGGGTGGATTGTGATAGAAAAATAATTATAAAATCACTGTTGACATCAGTGTGTGTGTGAAACTGCTAATTACTTCTGGGTGTACCATAACAAAGGCATTTTCTAGTGCCTTTAAATGCGTGACAGCAAAAATGTCACTTTAAGGGAGTTTTCTTTATTGTGGCCAGCATATAATTTAATTAAATATTTGAGCTTCGATGGCCTGTCTTTGTGCCGTCTCCTTTTGTATATTTGTATTATTTATTTCCTGCTACGTTTGTTTTTTACTTTGCCATCCCATAGGATAAGGGAAAATGGCATTAAACTGAAAGAAGGTTGATTTAGAGTAGATAATAAGAAGAAATTCTTCACTGAGGGTGGTGAGGCAGTGGCACAGGTTGCCCAGAGAAGTTGTGGGTGCCCCCTCCCTGGAAGTGTTCAAGGCCAGGTTGGATGGGGCTTTGAGCAACCTGGTCTAGTGGAAGCTGTCCCTGCCCATGGCAGGGGGGTTGGAACTAGAGGATTGTTAAGATCCCTTCCGACCAAACCATTCTATGATTCTATGATTTCCTTTCAGGGTACTTGTCTAGAAGGTCATGTTATCATTTCTAGAGCAAAATTTCCTGTATTGTTTTAAGGAGATTTTGTTTCAGAAGAAACTGATGAAAAGTGCTGGCTTGTACTTCAGTTCTACTTTAGCCATAAGCTCTGTTCAAAACAGGAGTGGAGTACCCCAGAAAAATAGTAAGTGCAGGCTGCATTTTCCAAAAAATGGCACAACTTCAGGGCCATAAGAAAGACAATGGTTCCTTTTCAACAGCTGTGACTTCATTCATTTAATGAAGAGATAGTCTGTGTTTAGGACAAGCTTGCAAGCTAAATACTTGTTTCTGCTGATTATTTGATAGAGGTGGTGTTTCATGGATGAAGCTCTGCATAGGTGTGCATTTCTTGTTGGACATCACTCAATAGTTTTTTCATAGTCAATTTTAGCATGAGTGATCACTTTTTGGGGGAAACTGGAATACAGATGGCTGATGTGGGGGGTGTGAGCAGTGTATGTGTATATATGCATGTGATAGATAAAGTATTCTGGCTCATGTTTACTTTTTGGAATTCATTAGTACTGCAGATTCTATAGTGCACAGCCACATTTTTAGATTTACTCTTGTAGGTACTGAACTGGGACTTCTAACAGTGCTTAAAATAGCTTGTTATTAACTGTCTTTATTTTCCTCTTTGTTTTCATTGACATCTGCATGCCTAATTCCATCAATCACAGCTCTCTGAAATAGCAGCAATTTTCTGTCCTTTGAAAGATGGTGTGTGTTAGTGCAACACTCAAATATATTTTTTAAAAAAATAACCATTTGAAAGCAGCCTTGAAGGACACATTCCATTAAATGCTATTGATTTCACAAGAAAAAAGCCACTGTCTTCTAACAGTAACAGCAGAATTCTGAAGGATCTGGGGCTGTGCAAAAGATTTTCTGAGAATTCCTTCTGTGTTCAGTTCGTAGAAACACAAGTAGAAATAGCAGAGTGGCTTAGACTTTAAGGCTCAGAGTGACAGCAGGTATACTGTTTACAATATGTTTAATTGTGTATCTTGAAAAAAAAAAGGCATAGATTGAAAAAGTCTATCTCAGTGCAAAAATAAAGTATATTTGACTTTTTCTCATAATACAGTCAGTGGTGATTTAGCTTATATCTAAACTCGAATGAGTGGAGAAGTGTTGTTATGTATTTACATGAATATCAAGCTACCTGTGCTAACTTTCTTTTGATGAACAACACCTTCATCAAATCTAACTGCAAAGAGTTCTTCTCATACGA
>NW_009630840.1:34668-82886 GCF_000690535.1 Cariama cristata | reverse complement strand
TGCTCCATTTTCAATGATTGTAGGTATTTTGAAATTTGCGTTGAGATAAAAAGCTAAAGGTAGCAGCTGGAATTCATTAAAAGAAAAATAATGCAAAAATTCAGATGATGTGCCTTCAGTGTTGCAGTTGCATTTCTAATGTAGTTGTTGCTATTAAAGGTGGCCTTTTTTTGATACGTAATATCTTTTGATGATATGACGTGAAATTTAAGACATCTGAAAATAGGTGAAAATTGTGGCTGTTTTTGTGACTGCTTCTGGTGTGCTTATTTATGTTTATGAGCCCTTTCCATTACAATTGAAATATGTTTCAAAATCCCATTTTTGTTAATCAGAACATTTGAGAAAGGAGTGCAATTTCTGTGAATGTATTGCAAATAAATGCTACCTGAGAGTATTTTAACCTATCTGCTTTTAATAAATTCTATGTTTTAAGCCCAGAGGAAAGACAAGTTAGACTGGGGCAGTGGAAGGAATGTGTTAAAATTGTGTATGCTATTATGACTGGTATTTTTTCAGGGGGAAAAAAGTCACAACTAAAAAGGAATGAGAGATTAAATCAAATTATTTGTAAACTGAATTTGTAACTATTTCTATTTTAACTTTATTCACTACCTGTTATGTTCACTTTTAAGGAGCATATTACGTGGATAATACTTGAATAATGCTGTTGTTGCTACCAATAATTGTTTGCAACACAACAGCAGCACAGACACTCTGTGTTTGACCTGCACATGCTAATGCTATGATTCTTGCTTCAAATCCAGCCGTAAATAGGGAGATACATCTGCAAGCAGAAGTGGACATGATGAAGGTGTAACTGGGTGTGAAGAGGAAAACAAACTCCTGGTATGGGAACATTTTAGGTGATCAGTGTGATGCAAAAATGAAACGTGGATGGAGCCCATGCAGTGGTATTCATACAGGATTGTATGTGTTTTCTTACTTTTGAGCAGCAATTATTATTTGCTTTGCTTAGAAACTTTTACTTTCTGATAAATTATTTTTAAAAAAATCAGAGATTAATATTTACTAAAAGTATTTGATTTTTATGACAAGTATATCTGGCTGTATTTATTGTTGTTTACTTATTAGGGATCAGTGTTGGCCTTTGGAATCTATTCGTCTTGAATGATGTGGATTAGAACAAACTGCATTCCTTGCTTGGTACCCATGTAGCTCATGGTGTTACATCTCGAATTTGCTTAGTTTCTCAAGCCTGATGTGAGATGCTAGACTTTGATGTTGGCTATATAGGCTTTTTTGAAAATGTTTAGCGGTATTGTGAAAAGAACCCAACTATCCATAACTCAGCAATTTAATTTTAAGGACTGCTGTTGGTTCTTTTGTTCTATATGCTTTTTCTTCTTAGAATTGTTCATCGTAACGTGACAGTAACTACAATGCTTCATTAAGATGAACTGAGGGAAGGCTTAATTTCTGCTGGTGTTATAAGGTTAGCTTCACGAAAGTTGTTATTGATGAGTACTTTTTGTTTACAGTTTTTTTAAATGAATGACTACTTGGATATCAGGAATTGTGCTTAGATGAGTTGCTGATAGGCAGTAGAAAATTTCAGAGTTCTAGTGAAGTGCCAATTATAAACATTATTGGACTTCTTAACAAAGTCAATATGAAATTATTTCAGATTTTCCTTCTTTTCAGTCATTATTTCTTCACATGGTTTTGAGTTCAGACAAACAAGTGTACTGTTAAGTATCAAAATTATTCATGTGAAAACCACAGTAAACACTTTATGGGACCAAGCTGCTGCCCAGAGGAGACTTTTAATCCAATTGAAGATGGGGCATGGTGAGACCCAGTTGGATAGCTTTTGTACAGTGTGCTTTTAGTCAAGAAGAAATCCATCTATGAAATGTTCTTGCACTGTAAGTGCTGTACTGTGTGATAGTTGCATGGTTGTTTCACATACATTTTGTTACGGTGTTTGCAGTCCACAGAAACCTCTCTTAGCTGGTGATGAAGCCTTTCATCATTTAGCACGAGCCGGTATGGATTCCTACTGTGTTGTCATTTCAGCAGAGAGGTGTCTGGGCCTGACCTGGCACGTTGTTGCCTGTGCCACAAGAGATGTTGAATATCGGCGCCCCAAGTGCACAGGAGGACTCTATGAGCCTAAATTGCCCTGAGCAACCTCACCTAGATCCCCCACGCCAAACCCACCTGTTTAACCTCAGGTCCAGACCCCAGGTGTTGTCCGAGCTATGCTGTAGGTCCCCTTGTCTCCTGCAGTCTTCTAGAGAATTCATGGCTGGTTTATTGCCTTCCCCTGGAGAGGGCTGCAGCCGTGCAGGGTGGACAGGAACCTCTGGGCATTTGCTGTGCCCAGGTGAGTGCCCCTAGAGAGAGCGGTGAGAAGTAAGCAAAAAGTCTGAGGGACAACAGAGTTGGGCATCCATCCTCTCTGTGCTGTGTGCTTTCTTGGGGCAACTGTCTGCTTGGTGCAGTCTACTCCCCTATAAAGCAATTGTATAACTCTCCCCTCACCTCCCATACACATTTTGCTAGGCTGGTGGGGGTTTTTTTTGTGTGTACGCTTTTTGTTTTTGTTTTGTTTTTATAAGCTACCAGTTGCATTCCTGGATAATTATAGGACCTGGTTAGCTACCACCAAAGGGTACAATTCAATTTAAAGAAAAAAATATGTTTAGGCTCCTACGTTGCAGATGGTCATGCTGGGCTGCTGAAGGCCTCTGTGGCATTATGTGGGCTATTCTAGTATGGAAGCCAAACGTTGTTGCTGACTTCAGATGTAAATGATTATTTAAATTTAGACCAAAGAAGAGATTAATTTCTCTTTAAAGTATGCTGTCAGAATTAGTGCAGGTTCATTCTTTTCTCTCTCTGGTGTGCCTTCTTGTTGGAGAAGACCATCTGTTTGTCAAGGGAAGTCATAAAATAATATTTGACGTAAGATTTGCACTGAAATTCTGACAACTAGTAATTGCAGTTATGAAAACAATTATATATAATGTGCCTAATTCATTTATATTTTAATTTCAATCCATCAGTGTCAGATAAAATAAGGTATTTTTCCTTCTGTTCCTGGGTGGCACCTATAATAGCTTAATGTTTTCTCGATAGTAAAATGGTAAGTTTTGAAGTCCTGCTGCTAGCCGGGGGCCTTTTTTGTTGACAAGGGCTGCCCAGATGAAAGCTGTTTTTAGAAATAATTAAACTTCATATTTCTGTGGCTAATGACTGTATTTCATTTCTTTAAAATGATTTGCCTGTCACAGTTGTTGGAAGCCATATGTGAAGGGAATATGAATTAAGGACAAAGCAAAAGCAGGTAAAAAATTCTGTTTGGATATGAGGATAACAATGAGAAGAAACAGGTTCTGTTGGCTAATCTGATTGAGACAATTTCCTTTGTATGTTGCAAAATTGGTAAAATACATGGAAAATTAACAAAGCAGTTGTGTGGTGTTCCAGGTCTTCTAATTTGACTCATCTCATTAAATCGGTGATTGCACTGTTCTTTTAAAAATTATGTGTTTACCTCACTTCTTTATTTGTCAAGATTGACTGCCAACCTTTGAAAATAAGTGGCTCAGATCCATAGCATTATAAGCCAACCCTAGCCAACCCTATCTTAAGCGCTTCTTAAGGAGTTTCTATAACGTAGACTTTCTGTGACTTTCGGAAAAGATGGCTCTTTCTTAATGACAGGGAGGTGCTTTTAGAAGAATCCAAGTT
Organism: Cariama cristata; assembly: GCF_000690535.1. Classification (NCBI taxonomy): domain Eukaryota; kingdom Metazoa; phylum Chordata; class Aves; order Cariamiformes; family Cariamidae; genus Cariama; species Cariama cristata. The sequence goes on along the minus strand of NW_009630840.1, from coordinate 79,166 downwards.
GTCTCCTTTCAGCAAGAGTCAAACATCAGAAAACAGTGTTCCTCGCATCATCTCAAGATAATGATCTAGGCTTAAGTCATGACATCATACTGTTTTCCACAGTAGTTTATATGATGATTTCTTTTAAGTAAATTTCATTTCGGGCTGCTATTTCACTAACATTTGTGCCTTTATATTTTTATCTGCTTTGTTAGGAGTGTGGCATTCCTAAATCCATTCTTCACCTGGGTCTGGCCTTGCCAAATAGCAACAGACACACATGTACTCACGCACTTTTGCCTGTAATGAAACATTAGGATCCTAAGTCAGGTTTCTAGAAACAAAAGTCTGCAGATCTTATCTGCCTCTTTAAGTGGTATCTTCATATCTTGAAACTAATCTTACCTTGAAGTACACCAAAGAGTATGCTATATGTTTCTTCATAGCATTCCAGCTAAAAAGTGACAAAAATATATAAAGTTCATGGTCCATTAATTGCATAAGCCCGTCTCTTAAATATTTTCTCATATAGCAAGGTGAAAAATGATCCTTTTATTGCCACATAAATGGCAGCTACGATTAACTACTTCTGGAACACAACCCTGCTTAACACTCCTATTTGAACTCCAATTATTTTTACAAATCAAGACTTGTCTCCTCAAAAGGACATACCTTCCATTGATCTCATTATCAGCCTGAACACCTTTGAAGATGTGGACCCAAGTGTTTTTATCATTTGCAAAACTACTTGAGCATATTTGAAACAATGTATCCATTTCAGGCTGAGCTGGGTATGATTTAGGCCTTCAGCAGTTTGCAAAGAGTCATGAATAAACAGACGGTGAAGTGATAAACAAGGAAACAAAACAATCCTGCCTTGTTTCATGCCTGCTTTTGATCTACTATTGACAGAACAAAGGAATGTGTCGTAATCATATCCTCTGTTAGACAAAAAATGAAAATATGACAGCTTCATCGCACAGATTAATTCAGGAACTTACAATCAGTGAAATATTTTTCTTTCTCTTGGTTCAGACCCAGGTGTTTTCTTCACAATGCCAAAGGCTTTACACAATTTTATTTTTATAGAATATTCAGTGACAAATCCTTTAATCTGAAAGCTTGATTTGTAGAGGACTATTTATTCCATTTCATTAATTTGCACTATGCAAACCCAGAGGTTCTGACTTCTGTTTTACAAGAGCAAAGTGAAATGTATTTTATCTGTTGGTACGCTAAGCTTCTTTTCTTCAGTGAAAGTAATGCAGCTATTCTTGCTATAAAATATCCTTGTGTTACTAGGAAGCATATGTGGCAAGCAGCTTTGTTCCAAAGTGCTGAAAATGTGATTGATTTTCAGTAACGGGCTAATTTGGCTATGAGTGTACTAAAGCTCTTCACATAAATACGGTTAACCTAGAAAAAATATATGATGAATTTAGAGTTTTGTAATTTTAACTTTCTGACTTTCATGTGCAAGACTGTCTTCTGTGCAGCCTGAAGATAAGCACAGCTGATAGCAGGACTTAAGAGAGCTTACCTGTAGATATTCAGTGTGTCATACTATGGTCTACCCATCATCCTGGTCAGTGCAACTGCCTCCTTTCCTTTCTGTGGAAGAGGAAAGATCTGGTACTCATTTGGGTCTCCCTCTGAGGCGGACTTGGGACTGTGTCAGGGCACACACCTGGTGTGGGCATAAAAGGACTAATAGTTGGCTTTGATTTTGATTTCTACTCTACCAAGAAACAGTAAAGTTGACTGTCTGAATATTCAAGAAACTATCACCTCTCAAATGTTTTTGTACACTGTTGTTTTTGTGCATGAAAGCAGCTTATTGTAAAAACTTACAAGACAACTGTTACTCTCCTTTAGGACTTACAATGCCATGGCAATCTGAAAAACACACTAGCAGAAATAGAGCTTAATTTTTGAGAGAGAGATTCTATAGTGGGGTGCTGTTTCTTATCACATTCATCAGGACTTTATGCTCCACAGGGTAAAACCCACCTCACTACCTAAATTCCATTATTCAATAACATATTCCTTCTAGCACAAAATGCCAAATTTTCAAGAATCTTCCTCTCAAAAAGTAGCCCCAATTCTGTCATCTAATTGGAGAATACCTATCATGTATCTGAACCTATAGCTATGACAAAGATAAAGATATTTTGGAAAATCAACACAGGTTGACTGTTCGCTGTAAAGATGGGGTGCCTAATACATGTTTTGTCAGTGATTTCCCTCCAAATTAAAAAAACCTATTTTCAGATTCATTCAGCTGTCCATTTATTGTGGTCATTTTGGAAGTGAAGAACTCAATGAAATTTTCTTGATTAGAAAATTGTTTGAATTTAGTCCTTTAGATCAGAAAGAAAATAATAAATTCTTCCAAAAAGTAAAATAAGCTTTCTATCTGTTTCTTGGTCTGCTTTCTTGTACTGTTGGCAAAACAAAAGCATGTGAAATAATTTCTTCTGTCAAACATCAAAACATCAGTCTTAGCTATGTCATGCATATAAATTTGAGAATAGCTAATTAATCAGTCTAATCTTTGCATTCCCTGAAAATAAATGCTATTTTCCATTCCATTACCTGCTGCTTTGTTTCTACAGTTTCAAGAGCTAAACCTCAGAATCTGATGGTTTGATTTAACTAGACTTAGTCTTGGGGCTGGACTGTTTAAGGTGGAGTTTTTTTATGTGTTTATTTTACCCCATTTCAATGTATGTTTCTTCTGTTTGTGCTCCATATTATTAAACTATGTCAAGCAATCCAAACTGCAGTGAATTATTCTGTTTAAAAAAGTCAATAACCTAAGTGGCTTTATCTACGCCCACTGTAAGCTTCTTTTCTTTGTCTAGTTTTGCAGAGAGAAATACCTACATTGTGTCTAGAAAAGATTTTCAAATACTGTGCTATTCACTAGATACGTAGGGACAGTAAATTTAGAACTAGAGTGGATAATATGTATGCTTTGCTATCTGCTTCTGGCCCTATCTGTTCAGTCAATGGTCATGGCAGGAAATAGCTTCAATAGTGAAAACCATGATTTTGTAAAATACTTAAAACTGAAGAAAGAAGAATGACACTTTCCTTGCTGTTTCAGAATCAGTTTTGTCTTGTACGTACAGCAAGGGAGTGAGTTTCTTAAACTGAGAAATACTTGACTCTAAAAATGAGGCAGCATGAGAATCTGAAGTGGCTGAAATTTTTGTAGATTCAGCTTGTATTGTTTACTGGTACCTCCTTATCTGAAAATGTGTATTTTTTAACTTTAGTTAAATAACAAAATAACAAAAGAATAAATAAATAACAAAATAATGAGGTCTATAAATAGAGATGGCTTAGATTCATGTTTCAAATATCTTGTCTACCTTTTTCTCCAATGTTAAAAACTGTTTTAATTTTGAAAGTCCTACAGTACTATGCTTTCCAAATATTTCTCTATTAGAAATACCCTTTAAATACGCTGTTGACACTTGGTCCTTTGATAGCTTCTCCAAATAAAAAGAAACAGTAATTTATAGCATTTTTACATCAAGAGAGAAGATTTCAACAGATGATTCCATAGGTGTTGTGTATTGTGGCTTCAGGATAGTTCCTTTAAGTTTTTATTTTTTGGTCTTCCTTCCTACTGTTTTTCTATTTAGACTGTAAAAACTTTAAGGCCAGACCAATCCAGGTATGCATTTGTTCAGTTTCTGACATAGTTGAAACAGTTTTGGTCGCAATCTGTAAATCTGACTGTAATCAACTAATTAAAATGCACATCACCTTCCCCCTCCCCCTCCTCCCCAGTCTATTAAATTTAAATAACGAGCAGATATTTCATCTCAAGAATCTGACCTAGTTATGGATTTGGTGTGACTGCTGAATGTAACTCAGTAATTTCCTACTTTTAATTTAAAGTACGTGGCCAACCTACCTAACACTTTTTTCATAGAGATTCTGTCCTCATGCTTTTATCATTCATAGAAGTACGTTTACTCAGCCAGTGTGGTTATTTCTGTACACTCAGGTGTCCCCAAAACAATAAAACGTATTTTGGCATGCTAGTGATGTGACCTTTTGTCACCTTTTTTCAAAACAAAGGAGAAGGTTGGTAGATTATTGTCACTGATTTGTGGTAAGGAGTCTTAGGAGAATGGTCCTCCTGCTCTCAGGAGGTTACTGTGTTGTAGTTTTGGTGGTGACCCTTCTTGTTTGTTCTGTATTCAGTAGCACTGAGAAACATCAAATGCATGATGTGATTAAAGATTAGAAAGGGGCTGTGGTATTCCTGTTACTTTTCTTGAAGCCTTTCTCTTTTTTACCACCTCTACTCCCACTTTTTCTCCTGCTCACCCACGTGTTTGTCTCTTACAGTGCACCGGGGTTCATATCAAGGCTCCGAAGCAGCAGGAGGTAAAATATAGGGCTACCTATTAAAAAATAATTCATAGATGTCTCAAGGGAAGGGATTTCTAGCATACATATGCCAACAGTTAAATGAAACTTGTTTGACTTTGTGTCTAACTCTAACTTTCTGTAATTCATTGACAAATTTTTGTATGGCCCTTTTGTGACTTTCAGACAAAAATTTGGTAGCAGACCATCATGTTTCAGTAATCTCCTTTTCACTCTACTATTCCCCCAATACATAACTCTTTTACTACATGTTATCTAAAGACAAGCCTAAATTTAAGGCGTTACATCAGTGTGTGAGATTTCTGATACCATCTTTGTCACAGTATCACCAAGGAGTGTGTCTGTGACTCACACTGAACAATGTAGGAAAAAGTCTCTGCAGAAGTGGCTATCACTTACGTAGACAAAAGATGGGGATAATGAATTGTTGAGTACTGTATTTCTTTGAGATAAAATAAATCAGCCCCAGGTCTCATTGAAAAATTTGGGCAAAATTAGGTGTGTAAACCCTGATAGCACAAGCCAGTCTGTTGCTTGTACCACTAAACCTTTATATGTAATTGAAGATCTGAATTTGGTACTTTCTGCCTCTATCTCAAGTCTAGTAGAATTTTCTGCAATGGGGTGTGAACTTTGTTATCCATAGATGGTGATAAAAAAAAGCGCATGTTGACTCTTTCAACTTTCACTTGATATCTCACTCCCACTGAATGCCTCACCACCACCACTTCTTTCTTCCTCTCTGAGAACCAATGTGTTGCTAAAGGAAGTTTTGTGTAAAATGTGAATTTTTCAAACTTCGATAATGTCAGGTTATTTTCTTCAGTACAAGTCAGAGCTCAGAAAGTATTCCTCTCTTCTTTTTCTAGTCTTGTTTCAATATCCAGTGATAATATTAGTAGAAACTTCTTACTGGTGCGGGGTTTGGGTTGGGTGTTTTGTTTAGTTTGGGGGTTTTTTTGGGGTGTTTGGGGCTTTTTTTTTTGGGGGGGGGAGGGCTTGTATCTAAATTAGCCAAGAACTGTCAAGTACCCAAGCAGAACCTGCTGCTAAGCAACAAAGCTGCATCACCTGAAAAATAATACTATACTGCACTGAATACGACATAATTGGCAAATGGTCTCAAAGGAAGAGGATCAGTCACTATTCTGTTACAAACCTATAAATATGGATGGTAACAGGGATTAGCAGTCTAGAGGTTTTCTGGCTTAATAATTTACAGCCTGTGTCTTTTCAAAACATGCATTTCAATTGAAGTCTGACTCATCATAGCCCTTTAATATATTAAGTGTTATGAAATCTGCAGACTAGCAATTTTGAAGAATACAGGTGCAATCTATCAGGCTATGAACATTTAGTTTAGTTTTTGTAACATTAAGAAAATTCTTTAGAAGAGCCAAACTTGTAAATTTTGTAATTGGCTAAAAGCTAAATTTTAAATCTTTTTAGCTTAGTATCCAGTGATATGTAGGTCAAAAATAAAGACCGTTTGTAATGATGAAATTATCCAGCTGTGGGTACTTGGATGTTATTCCACAGTAGATGAAATATCACTGAAGAGGTAAAGCTGAAAATGTATTTTTCTGATATTTATTCAACAAGCTTAGATCTCATAATAGGCCATTTTATGCATTTCAATGTATACTGCTTTGTAACATGTCTATCTTATGTATTTTTCTCTTTATGTATGAGATTTCTTTAGCTCTATAATGTTGGGCTGGATAAACCTCAAATCCGTGTCTTTGCTTTTATTAATGCCTATATGTTTTTAGGAGCAAGTTAAAATGAGGGAGATTCCGCCTCCCCTTTCTGCAGCCTGGTGTGTTGTGCTGGTTAATTGTCCATAATGTCCCCCCAAAATAATAATAATAATTTTAAATGTCTTGCTGCAGTCTAATTCTGTTTCTTTTTGGCCTTTTCCCCAAGGATATAGGGAATAAATTATTTACTTCTTCCTGGAAACACCCTTTAACGTGTTGGCTCAGTCATGATATGAAAGGAAGATACAGAAAGTTGAAGCAGAATCGAACAGGACAACAAATCTTAAATCAATAAATGCTTATAGTTACTTCCCTATGTTGTTTCATGCATAGCCAATGCTAAGTGAAGGACACCTCGTTCAGATCGTGCTGTGTAAGACAGAGACAACCAGTTCCATACCTACTTGAAAATATATGCCCTCTTTTTCAGAAAAAGCTTACTGTCCTCCTACGTGGTGTGCTTTACTGCTGCAGGATGAGCTGTTGAGCCAGCAGGTCCATCAATCTGTCCTGCATTTTCCTTCAGAGGACTAGCCTTTCATATCTGGCTATTGCTGCCCATACATGTGGGAATGTGCTTTCCAAACCTGCAGGACCTGGGACCGCACCTCCCCTCTGCCGCTCTGTGCCACAAGTCGCTCTAGGTGCTCTCCAATCCAATCTGCAAAGGTGTTCAACCCAATATAACCTTCTTCACGTAAATGGGTGCTAGGAAAACAGAACAGCTCACCCATGTGTGTTGTGTTTTCACGTGCCTGTTACAGTTTTCTTAATGCTGTAACAGAGTTTTGTGAATAAGGTGTCCTGCAAGTATCAGGCATTGGTCCGTGCCTCAGCAATGGCAGCCAAGTTGTAATTTATCTGACATGCCTTTGTGACTTTCCTCTCAATTCCAAAGTAAATGGCTTTCTCATAGCACTCATTCAAATGCACAAGCAGGTTATCAAGTAGCTGCTACTTCTCTGCCTAACAGCACAAAAAGGACATAAAATGCCTCTCACCCATACCACCACTCTCTCTATGCTTCTCTCAGCATGCCCAAGGGTGAGTCTCCTGGCTTCCACTTATCCCACTTGTGAATCGAACTCACAATCTAGTCTCTACACATCCTTATGACTCTCTGAGAAGGAGATGAGGAAGAATAATATTCATTATAAGCAGATAGTATGGCAGTTAGACCTCCTTTGACTGTGCAGCCAGGTCTATCAATGTACTAATTCTCCAATGGGAGTTGATGTATATTCTCCTGGTCTAAATAAACCAGCATTAAAATAATTGGTCTCAAAGCATTTTAATATGAAGTTCTGCCAAATAGAACTGGTTTGTGAGACTCTGTCTTCATAAACAAAACGGGGAATTATTAGTCTTGTCCTAAGTTTTAAATGTATTTTCTAACATTGACCTGAGCAGTGCCATTTACAGGTCAACCAAAGAGAGAATCGATTTACTGTATCGTTGGTCTTCCCTAGCTGCATTTGTTTGCTGTCATAATACCTTTGTTTAGTTTGATTAAAGCAGAGTTAGCTTACTCATGCAGATAGGCTGATGAAATCTATTTAAAAAAAGACGATGTGAAGTAAAGCCTCTGTTTGTGTGATTGCAATTCCCCTTCTTTATGCTGCTTCTCTGTGTTTGAGATCCCTGGTAGCCAGTGATAAAAACGGTGTAGACTAGACAGAGACTTGAAAACTGGGTGAAAAGGCATAATGGTTTATAAGAGGACTATAGAAAGAAAATTGTTTGTTTTTTTGTTTGTTTGTTTTTTTTTTTTTGTGTTTAAACAGAGGTTTAGGTCTAACTCAGTTAACTGTTTTCCTGTCGGCTATTAAGTAAGAGTAATTCACCATCAAAAAGTCATTGTTACCATCTTCATCATGAAAGCACTCCCAAGATTTGTTTTTCAACAGTTATATGTTCTTAGTATAGAGCACTAGGTATTTGGACTGATTTGTTTTCCTTAGGGTGAGGAACTGGATCTTTTTTGATTGCATTTGTACTATGACAGCCCCTCAGTCCCACATGGGGTTCCTAGCCCACAGCGTGGGCTTTTAGGCACTGCACAATACGATGCAGGAGATGAATGAACTGCGTGCACATACACTACATCTAAACTTTCAGATACCTGTTGGCATGTGTGCGTAGGGGTGGATCTCTCTTCACAAAAAGTATCAGGTAGGAAGAGAAGAACATCTTGCTACCATGAATTCCTGCATGCTATACTTAACTGTCACTGATGTAGTATTTCACCGTTGTAAAACTCGTCACACAGTTGCGTTCAAAGGATCAGGTGTTTTCCTGATTTCAGTGTAGGATTATTTTAAGACATTTCTGTGTGTGATACTTTATAAAACTTGGTGTTTATCCTCCTTAAGCAGAATGCACTGTGTTATGAGTTTAGGGCAAACCCTAAAAGTCTTGGTTTATCTTTTCATTACAGGCTTGTTGAAATGTTTCTAAAACAAGCTTTCTTTACCTTCTGCCCAGCAAAGGATTGTGCGTCTTTATATGGTAGTACACCACAAATTCTGGATTCTCAGAGCTCAAGCTTTCTTACAAAATTACATTTCCTGAGGAGAAGAAATTTTGAGCTTCTTGTAGGTGAACTTTGGCTCATACCTCTTCCTAACCACCTGAGTAAACTTCAGTCTCTTAAATTAAGCTGCTCTTAAACCGTGCTTCTAATTCCTTTGTTTTTAAAGAAGAGTAGCTACTGTGATAAACTGATTGAAGAAGGTTTTTTTAGGGTCTGAGCGCATGGCAGGAGATAGTGGTTTTGCTAGACACAGGTGTACACAGCTTTTATATGGGGACCTATTTATTAACTTGGTCAAACAACGGAGTTGCTAGGAGATGAGAGTGGGAACAAGACCTGAGCGATCCAGCTCACTGTCTAGTTTTCACTTTCAAATATTTACAGCTTCAGAGAGAAAATAGATTAGGACATGCCTCAAAAATGGAACAGGAAATCTGCAAGGGACTAGACACAGTTGTCAAACCCTTGCTTTGGTTCACTACAGTGCGCCATCAACTTGTCAGGGTTTTTGGGAGATGTACCTATACTTGATACTTGAAGCAAGAGAGACAGGAAACGCATACTGTTACAAAGCTGCTTCCAACGCTTGTATTCCATACTTGGTCTATGGCCACATCATCTGAGGTCTAGGTTGGAGAAGGAAGGTGTATAATGTTTGAAGAGTTTCAGATTCAACTTTAATAGGAAAGTGATACACCCCACTGTGGCTGCACTAAGCAGATTTTCCCCTGTTGTAAGTCTATGAGCTGCACTGTTGGTAGTGTAACAATATTACTATAAATAGGATATTCCGAGCATTGACTATTATTTATTGACTAGGCCTATAGTCGTTAACTATGTGTCGTGTGCACCAGAAGCAACGGCTTTTCTACATAAACTGAAAATTGTTGCTACTTTTTGCTCTAAATACATGTTCTAGTGTGACTTTAGTATGGCAGTATGATAAAAATGGGTGTCAACTGCTGAGATGTCTGAAAGAGAGGAAGGTAAATATTTAAGCAGCATAAGTAGGTATAATTCTTTGAAATATATGGGAAAATGCTGACTTTATACAAGCTTAGGTTCTGGCCTTTCAAACTTTATCCTTCAAAAACAGGAGAAAGTTTTCAAATAACTGTGGCTGTGACGTTTGTGGTGCTGTTGTTTAACTAAGTTCCCCCCTCTTTAAATAGACCATGGAAACAATAGTTGGCATTTCTCTGTCCCTTTATTCAAGGGCTTCTGTGCATACATACAGGTCAAGGATACATAAGATACAGGTATTTCTGCTTTTTCTATTGTACTTTGTAAGGATTTTTTTGCATTTCATTTTGATTTCTGACCTTTTTCAGAGACACTAGTTTATGTTGTGATTGTGATTCTGATAGATGGTGACATTTTCCAGGTTTCCTGGTGGGGTCACTGAAGGGACATCTTTAAGTAAACATTTAATCTTCTCCATGCCCCACCCTGTTACTGGTCCTGCAGTACACTCTTCAGACGGGCGTTATGAGCAGTGGCTTCCAAGCATGAAGAAACATTCCAAAGCTGTCAAAATCATTCTCTTTTCAGATACATTAACATCATAACTTTCCAGTGTCAAAATTCTAATGGGTCGTCACATGAACAGTATTGCATCCAGTAATTTATTCAGGCTGGTGTCTGTTTACAATCCGAGGATGATGTCCAACAAGACTACTTCATCCTCTTCATCCTTCTGTGCCTTTTACAAATCACTCAATATATACTGCGTGGACAAGTTCATGTATTCAGCTATCATAGTGTTAGTACCGTTGTTCTGAATCACTGGTGCAAAATTTTCAGTATTTTCAAATGAACATACAACCTATTTGGGACTGCAGACTTCTGTAACCTTGGAAACTATGATGTATGTTCATTTTAGAGACAATCGATTTATTACAGCAGTGTCCAAATGTTTTGGATAGAAAGTGAATTACACTGTTTCATTTGTTAAAATATATTTATATGACTCATGCACTGGTTTTATCACTCTTAAACTATTATTAATAGTAGTAGTACATTTAATGAACACTTACCTGTTTTTGTAGCACCTGAGAACTTCATTGAGGAGTGAAGCATGAAGCCTTGGATTGTATTTAGAAAGACAGTCTTTGCTTTGGAGAGATCACGCTCAAAAGTCTAATGCAGACAGGTGAAGTTGTAACTTGCTGAATATATTGGAGGGTTTTATAAGAAGGGTCCCATTTATAGTCAGCTCATGGGAGGATGAAAATAGTTTTGAGAAGGCTGCAACAAATAACGAAATGTAAAGTTAAATTGGGAATTTATTTTACTTTTTTGCTTGAAATTACAAGTATTAATATTGCGTAACATTGATTACACCATTCTAGAGAGCATACTTTCAACCTTATTTAATTATTGACATTAAGTTTTAGCATTTATTTAAAATAGATACATGTGAAAAAATACTAATCTTTTGGGGGAGTGCCTTCATCTTTCAGTGTTACTAGCAAGTTATGTGTATTTTGCAAGATGCAGTTATTTTGTGTGCAAATAACAATAATTAAAAAAATCAGTCAGTGTTCTTTCTCTCTGTTTTGAAATGAGAGTAAAATTTATTTATAGCTTTCCTTAGCTGTAATAGTGTGTGTGTATCAGAGACAAAATGTCATCATACTGCTTGTTAGCACACGTGGAGCCACACTCTTCTAAAATCCCAACGTTGGTTTTTCACTGTGCTGTCTGACTTAATCTCTATTTCACAGCTACATACGACTGCTGGAAAGAGACCAAACTAGCAGGAACAGTAAAGGCAACTATGTGAGAAGACTGGGGTCTTTTAAAATAGTTTAAGAGTTATTTTATAGAGGCTATGCAAGGCAAGTGTGAACTTGATAAATACTAGAACAACAGAGTTGTCACTGGATGTAGCTTTGTAATAGGTGCGCTTTGCTGTTCACTCGCTTAACACCATGTTTTCAAAAGGAGTATTTTGCTGTTGTCTCCAGTGAAAGCATGGTTGGACAAAAAGTGTGTATACAAATGCTTTTGACAAATAACTCATGTTTAATTCCTCTGGAGCTTTTATTGAAAAGTGTCCCTGACGCTATCAGCAAACTTCTTTCAACTTTTTTTGGGGTATGTCAGTTTGTCCACACAACAGCTTTGACATTTTTTTTCACACTGGACTGAAAATAAATCATTTTTAGTATTATCTTGTAACAGAATTGTGTCAGAACAGATGCTCTCAATTCAGAAGCCTTGATTTTTCTCTCTTTCTTCAAAAATTTCAAAAGATTTCTAGAATGTGTCTAGTAAAAAAGGGCGTGGAAAACAAAATGTTTTCATTATAGTTTTGGTGTCGGTGAAAGGCCATAGCACTACCTTCTATGAATTTTGCAAACCATTTAAAAGCTTTGCCTGGAACAAGAGCTTACTTCTCAGAAAGGCTTAAATTACTAAGACACAAATAGAACTTCCTCCAGTGAAGATAATGCTAAAATTCATATGGAAAAGGGAAAAAATACTATCTCAACAAAGAGTAAACTGAAAATTAGTTATCAGAAAGTAAGTAGGTAAGGCTTAGTAGTGGGATATATTGTTGTTTAGTTTTAATGTTATTCAAATTACTCATTAAATGCACATCACATACAGTTATCAATACCTGGCTGAGCATCTTGTTCCTCTAAATTTCTGGATATTGAAACAGTTTTTAGCACTGGGAGTAGCATGTGGCTCAACGTAAGGTTGGGAAGGCTACCTGTGTAGCCAAGTGGAGCCATTCCTTTTGGATTCACAACTTTAAATAATAGTAGCATGCATTCTTACTGCGTGTCATTGTAAAGGAATGCATGAAGGTCCGTGTGCCATGTAGAAGAGACAGCAGGAGAAATACTTGAAAACCTCCCTTCCTGTTATAATGTCATGTACAATCATAGAAAAAGGCAACGTGCACGAACAACTTAAGTACTTAATGATTTCCCCTTAAAATTGTAGCTTGATGTTAATATGTCCTGAAATAGCTTTTAATTCTTCATTACACTTGTAATTATGCAAATTTTTAGAATACAATTGTTATGTATAACATTAATTTCCTTCTATGAAGGTATTAAGGTACATAGAGGTCAGATTAGCATACTGCAGTGAGTCACAGCTGAGGAAAAACAACAGTGTAGCTCAATGTGTTTTTAACTGGAAATGGGCAGTGAGAGCTGCTGTGAACTGAAAGGACAGCTGGCATGACAGCATTTGACATCCTGTGTGTAATTGGTTTTGAATGCTTGACAGAATTTTATAATGGTACAGAGGCACTTAGACCAGCAGGTAACTGTTGGGAATAGATTGAGTGGTGGTGAGCCCATTTTCATATTACTCTTACTTGAGAATCCTTTGGACGCACTTGACATCAAAGTTATGTTCTCTTTTAAGTTCAAGTGCTTGTCAACTGTTACACCCCTTTTAATCAAATTTAAGAAAAGCAGAACAACTTAAAGCACCTGTATGTTATTTAATTAAGTGATCATTGTTAAAGATTAAATTTAAAGTGCGGTTTATATGTAGTAGCGGTGGGAAATAGAGTGTTGGCTGGGCAACCAGCCTTTAGATTTTATGTTCGAATTATTTTTGTTGGCAAACCCTGAGCAGAGGATCACTTGTGAAATCGATGTCAGAATTAGATCAGCCAGCCCAACAACTACAATCGGGGACAAGACAAGCTGTTTCTGTCTGGAAGTGATGACATTTTTATTTTTTAATATGTATTAAATGGGCTGATCAAAATAATGTGACAATTCTTAAAGAGTGACTGGGTTTGTTTTCTTTTGCATTAGGTGACTGTAAATTGTCAAGTAAAAGAAAATAATCACATCTCTAAATAGGTTTGATTTTTGCATTCACTCTTCCCATTTGTTTTTCTCCATCTGTATTTCTGATTGAATGAAAGAAACTAGGGTTCACCACCAGGATTTTAGAAAAGGATTAGTGGAATTGGATACCTTCATTCTGGGATACTGCATTTACGACATTGTAAAGGAGTTTGCATTGCAAATAGTTAAACATAATGTAGTCTCTGAAAATCAGGCTGCGTGGAATTCAAGCACCCAGGTACTGAAGATTCAAAAATGACCAGTTGCAGTGAAAATCTTGGTCATACATTTATAGACTTTTGGTCTTGAAACTTGTGAAAAAGTATCTGTCAACATTTGCTGCTAAAGGTTTGGCGTTTTACCTAATGTCCATTAAGTTTTGAATCTGGGTGGATGCTGAATTTTGGACAATAAAATATCTCACATAACAGACTGTAACTATCCAAAGCAACTGCTATGTTAAATTTAATAGACTGTGCCACACAATGTTCATAATATTTTATTAATGGCTGTGAATTGGATCTAGAAAATTTTACAGTGGTTGGACTGACCGTTCATCCAAAAGATATAGGCACTTAATTGTATCTAAGCAGCTGTCAATTTTGTATGCCCTTAAGATGTCCCTTTCTCACTTGGCTGATCACGTCATGTTCAAAGCCCCTGAAATGTTCAGACTCGAACCAGAAGGGAAAATTTTGCTTGTGACAAAACTGCAATGGCTTAACCGTTGTGGTGCATGTCTACATCTTTATATTTCTCTGAAAAAATATTCAGTGTTACAGGAAAGGACAAAGGCAGTTGAAGTAAACTTTCATAAAAATCTAAATATTGGTTTTGCAGTGTTTTCTATACTTGCAAAGTAATTTGTTCAGTAATGAGATGAGCTATTTTGATAACACATGAGAATTCTTTCCAAACTGAAAGAACCAGCATTGCTGTGCTCCTTGAAACTCTTAATTTCACTGGAGATTATATTTTTGAACAAAACCATGACAGGATGGCCCAGTGGTGACCACAATCTTCACAGGAATAGAGGTTAATGGCCTTGATATTTTGTTTTACAGAGTTAATCAGATAGTTTTAAGTCTGGCTACCCAGATGCCTTCAGTTGTACAAACTGTTCTTAATTTTCTGTTGTAACGATCTACGTGGTGTTTTATGTGACAGTAAAGACAGAATGTGTTCTATCTTAGTGCCATTTGCAATTATTGGGGTAGAGGAGGTAAAAAAAAAGAAGATCAGGAGACAAAAGCTTGCAGTAGAGGAACATCTTGAGTGATCCTACAGAAAACATTAGCTTGGCAAAGCTAAAAAGTGATGCGATTCAGCTGATAGCTGTAGCAGCTATTACAATTTACTTGCATTATACATTTTTACCTGTTCAAAACTCATTAGTTTAGAGCTCATAAAGGGCCACTTAAGTATTGCAGTTAATCTTATCAACTCTACTATCATCATCTTCTAAAGATTATTTGGATATTAGAGGCTTCTCAACCCGTTGGAGGGAGATATTTCACTGCCATTAGGTATTTGTTATAAATCTCAGACAAAAAATTTATTTAAAATTTCATCTTTAATACTGAATAACTTTTTAAAAACTTAAATTTTTTTCAGTTATTTAGAAATTAATTCCTTGGTAATTCAGGTTCCCTAAAAAAGACCCAGAAATCTCAGTTGAAATACTGCTGTAAAATCAAAAAATGTGCATGACTTGAAGGACCTTTACTAAAGAAAAGACATATTTGAGACACCCACTAATCTCCTTTTGGTTTAATAATTCCATTGTGCGCACACAAGAAAGTAGCTGTAGACAGCCCTGTGATTCTAGCTGAGAAAGGTGGTGTTCTCCTTTGGTCTAGGAGACAGTCCGTAGAAAATTAGGACTAGCCCATGAAAAATTAGCCTAGATTAGCCTAAAATAGCGTAAGATAGTATTTGGCACTGAAAGAGTCACTAACAAGACTAAAGAATGCAATCCGAAAAAACATGTTAAAGTAAATGTGCATAAAATGCAAAATGTGTAGACTGATGCACTCTAAACTATGTAATACCGGCCTCATTCTTGGCCATATTATGCTCTATTAAATATACAAGATGGATGAAATATTTTTTCCTTTTTTTAAAGCAGAAATGTATGTATATTTTCTTCTGTATTTTTTGTACTGTTTAATTTTTTTTTTCTTTCCTTAGAATAAGAGGTATCTTACTGTTAATCATAAAAACAAAAAACTAGGACCTAATCGTCCTCTACGGTTAAAAACTGGGAAATCCTATGAGCGGGGACACTGTTTCTTGCATTAAAATGTGACAGGGCGTAATTTAAATTATGAAGGAGGGCCAGTTCCCACTGAAGCCTGTCTAAGCAGAATTTAGCATACCTGTCATAGTTCATTTCTTTTTCAGGAGCATTATACATCTGCTGCCTCCCAAAAGATAATCTTGGAAAACCAATTTGTATCAATATTTGACTTACATATTTGACTTACATATTTGAAACTTTTATCCTGTCCTAACCACTACACAGACTGATTTAAATATACTGGGCTCTATCAATACTGCAGCTGTGCATTTTAGGTGATAAAAGTAAAGATTGTCTAAATATATGGCTTCAAAATTTCTCAAAAGTGAAACATGATGTGCTAGATCCCCCCTGAAGTATTTTTCTTTGTTATCACAGAAGTAAGATAAAGATTATTTAGATCTGATTTAAATATTAAATTCGAGTATAATTTCAAAGGATTTGAATATCCCAGTGTTGATGGGATATTCTTACTTATAGTCCTCTTTCTATATGTGACTATATTCCTGTATTTTTTACAGTTATAGAAGATACTATTATTCTTCAAGAGAAAATTTTAAGTGCTGGCTCACAGGAAGCAATTCAGACCTGAGGTAACTTTTCCTCTGAAGGACTTTGACAGATTTATACTTTTGCTCTTCCAGGAATGCAGTCAAATTTCCTGTTTTCCCCAAATGGTTTACAGCAATCATATATGCCCGAAGTAGGAGCTGAATCCACTTACAGCAGATGAGAATAGGCCAGGTAAATCTTTATTTAAATCAGTTGTAGAAGGTACATCCAATAGAGTTCCTTCCATGTATTTGTAGGTCCTGCAGCCTTATATACGAGTGCAAGTGGTTTCTTATGATTCAAGATGAGTTCTGATGAAGAGTGGTAACTTCCATCCAGGCAACCACAGTTCCCACGCTGCAAGACTCTGCCCATTCCTTAGCGCTTTTGCTCTTAGCCAACAGAAGCCAGAAACTATAAAAATAATAGGTCAGCTCTTCCATCCCTTTTCCAGAATCTTTGCAGTAGTTAAAAACTAGATGTTTTCTTCTTCCGTTTGCACCTCTTTGTCCTTAGTGTCAGGGAGGGAAATACCTGGTGTTAAACCTCCTATCGCAAATTCTATCCTGTTGTTTGTGTCAAGCTAAACAAATGTACAAAGCACAGATCAGCAGGATCAGTTAATTTTGCTATCTCCTACCTTCTACGTGTTATTTAATTTATTTTTTTTATATATATATAACAGATAGGCAGTTCTCAGCACTACACAGGCTTTTTAGTATTTATGTGGTTTGTACTTAAATAACATGTATAGCTCTATGCATGAATATGGTTGTTTTTAATTGATGTAAATGTTCTGCTGACTAACCTTGATCTTAGTTGGAAACTTTTTGTAGTTGTTAAATGGAATTTATTGCAATTGTATCAGTTGTTGTATCAAGGCAATGATTGCTTTCCCTATAAAAGCCACTAAATGTTCCCTATCAGAATGGCCTTACAACACTCAGGTTTCAAAATTATTTACTTCAAATGATTACAACAGAGTCATTACAGTTTGAAGAAATACGAATTTCTGCAGTGCTAGATGGTAGTGGGTAGTGGTGGCTTTTTCAGTGAAAAAGACAGGAAGCTTCTAAATTCCTTTTCTTCCAAAAGTTGTGTCTTCCCACTCAACTTCATTCCCACCTGCCAGCAAAAACAGATTTTTCAGAAGTTACTCCCTATCTTGCATCAAA
The DNA here is from genome assembly GCF_000690535.1 of Cariama cristata. Taxonomy (NCBI): domain Eukaryota; kingdom Metazoa; phylum Chordata; class Aves; order Cariamiformes; family Cariamidae; genus Cariama; species Cariama cristata. The sequence goes on along the minus strand of NW_009630840.1, from coordinate 61,632 downwards.
AAAGTGGCTGTATTTTTAGCAAAAGTTTAGTGTAATGGAAAGTTCACCTTCAGTTTGTGTCTAAAGATTTTAAACTCTCTCTGAACATTTTTGGACAAAAGTTGGTGCCTGGGATTTCTGTTGTTTTTACCATGACCCAAGGAGCTGGCATTCAGCTGGTTTGGGATTTCAGCTGTCTGTGGGCAACCAACGGGAGCAACTGTATCAGTGCAACTCATGTGGCAGCAAGGCAAGGCTACTGTAGGGTGTGACTTGTGTAGTGTTGTTTGCAGTAGGGGAAATCACGGGCTGTATAAGCTCAGCCAGTCTAGAGTAAGATTTTACAATTTGCACCAGTGCTTGCTGCTGTTGTCTGTAATTAGGGCACCTCCTCAATGGAGGATATGCCCTGGATTTGCACATACTAAAGGACGAGGCCCAAGATGCTCTGTGTTAACTTTAGTGCATCTTTTTCCTGTTCAGTCTTTAAGTTGCAGTTTTGACAGTGAAGCCTCGTATTTATCCCAAGTTAATCGGAATACTGTTTTTCAGGACAGTGATGCTGTCGGTGCTGTTTATTAGACTAGACTAAAGGAAATCTGACCACCTTTGGTATATGCACCAATTAATGTAATTTACTGCTACAAATATGTTTAACCTTGAACATTTGACTTATTAGCATGAGTAATTGTTGAATATCAACATCTGTAGGGGGTAATTTATTTTTCAAAAAGCTGAGCTGTACTATTGTTGTAAACAAACTTCAAGTGTAAAGCAGCAACAGGAGAGTTTCTACAATGTAGTTTTCATTCAGAGAGAATGAATAGATTTGTGTCTGTTCCCAGAACATACTGGGTGGGAAAATGCTGCCTATTCAGGTGATAAATGAAGGTGCTGTATACTACAGCAAGTGCTCAAAAATCCAGATGTATTTGGAAAAGTAGTTGTAATTATAAATAGGGCTTCTAGGGGCTGACTGGAGTCTTCAAGCAATGCCTGAGTTCAGTGATATGCATTGCCTACTTGATTCTCTTCAGAGCACAAACATAGTCACACTTCAGATCTTACAGAATGTGCCAAAATATCTTTGTTAAAGGAAATTGTATAATGGGCAGCAGAAAATAATAAACATACTGGGTTTTACTGGAATAACCTGATGCGTAAGGTAGAAAAGAGACATTCTCTCATTTTAAAACTTGATTGGAAAATAAAAAATACAGAGGACAACTGTTGATCAGATCTTAAATAAGTGTTGAAACTTGTTTCACTATGTAAAGTAATGGGAAAAAAATAGTCACATGGTGAGAAGGGGTCTTGAGTTAACAAAAGACAAAAACATTTCTACCAGCCTAAAGTGATCATCAGAACACAAAATAATGGTTAGAAGTGATACTTAATTCGCAATTGAGTAGCTTTCCAAAATATTCTTTATTATCACCCTCTCTGCTTTCTCAAATATTCCTAGAAACTGAATCCTCATTCTATTCTTTATAACATTTTTGTAACAGTATAACTCACCCCATCAGATTGACTAGGCTTCCAGTAGTTTTCCCTCCATTCTTGTAAACTGTGGTGACTCCAGCAAAATCAAATTATTTTGTTTCATTTAGGTACATGTAGTGGTGCTAAGTTCTGCGGAGAAACATTGATGCAAGATTAATATAACGAAGTGATGAATGAGATTATGAAAGTTAAATTACTGTGTTAATCTCTTTTAAGCAAGTCTTCCTAGCATAAAGCATACAGCACTGGAAATTTTCACATTAATACAAACAGACAAAACCACACCCAACCCAAAGCACCACAAATGGGCTGGCAGATAGGAGTTTACAAGTCAATGGCCTTAACCCATTCAACCCAGTAATCTCATGGTCATTCTTGTCAGCATTTTTTTTTTTAATATCCTTCTCTACAAATACAACACAGGGGTTAAAATGTATACTGTACACTGTAAGAGTGAGTGTGACAGTAATGCTTTAGATAAAGCAGCCATTTTTAGTAACCAGCTTTGATCAGTGATCAATAATACTAGCTTTTTTATGGTATGATTATTCCATTTATTTTAGTGTATTAATTGCTGGTAAGTATTTTATTAAATAATGTTGTTACTGAAAGAAACCTGAAATGTTAATGTGAATTCTGTTATCACTGTATGCGCTGTTTGGGTTATTGTTACTGTTATGTGGGACAAGCATGTTGCTAAGGTGAGTTCTTCTGAACAAGGATATCGCTACCTTAGTAACAACCCTTTCTAATGTAGAAAAGAGATTCTGTCAAGCAGAATATCTGTGTTTATCATCTACTTTAGGGGTTATATGATATTGCTAATGAGATTTATCAGGTATTGTTTGTCTTGGAAAGCAGAGTGAGATCCTTGTGTGGAGTGATGCTGTAAGGGCAGTTTCCCATTCAGTGCTCATGTTAGACGTAGCCAGCAGCCACAAGCTGAGTTAGGAATTTTGGTTTCACTTGCAGCTCTTCTCCAGAGATCTGTGTTTGGCAAATGCTGCTAGCATGGTCGTGGTGGTGGTGTTGGTGGGGTAATTGTGCTGCCTTTGAACACCATAGCTGTGTTTATTTTGTGCTAATCTTCCAAGAGTCAAGTTAATTACAAGACCTGATTATAAGTACAGAAGACATGCATCCCAGTCAGTTCAAGGGGGACTTGAACAATTCATTGACATAGTCTACCACTGGGATGGGGAATTCATGCTCTGGGTGGGTGGGAGGCTGAGGAAATGGCTAGGGATGACTCTGCGCAGGTGCCACCTGAGCAATGTAACTGCCTGGAAATTTGTGGAGCAGTTGTCTCCTCAGTGAGCAACTGCGTGGACTTTTTCTAATCAGTCGTGTGGCAAGGCTATGGTTAGAAAAAGTAGTAACTGTATGATCTTACCGTGGTTAAGACCTGACTTTGGATTTTGACGCAGTCTTGTTTAAGCCCAACTTTAATGTTGAGAGTGGACAATTTTTTTAGAGTGCTGAATACAGAGACAGAGATGCAGATGAATTTTCAGAATACTCGCTGGTTTTGTGTGTGTTACTGTACTCAGCTGTGAAGATGCTACATATTCTGTCTAGAGCAGTCAGCAAAGGTAATTGTCTTAATTTCTGTGTGGAGTGTAGCTCAAGAAGTATCATCACCAAAAGTTTCATTTGTGTGTTGCATATATTAAGGGCTACATGGAACTGAACAGAAGAGTCTGGCTCTGCGATTATCTACAAGAAGAATCATTGCAGACTTTTGTTCAACCTCTGAACTTTCTCACTGGTTTTCATGCAAAGTCACTGCAGTGATCAATCCTGCCATAGCAAAGAACAGGAAAAAACTATTTTGTAACCTTTTCATACATTGCTGCCCTGTACCATTTTCATGATAAGGAAGTGATGTCTAAAGAGTTACTGAGAAGAAAAAAGGAAGTTCCTAGAACTGATGGTTTCAATTTTCCATTTATTTTTTTGTATATCCTGATAGATATAAAATTTTATTTCTTTTAGGAATTGAGTTTTAATCAAGAAAGAAAAAAAATGTGCTGAGGAATAAAAACTGCCAACATTCTTTAGTCCTTGAATTAGGAAATTATGTAAGCCAGCAGTTTTACAACTGAATGGATGTATGGGAGCATGGGTGGATCTCTGAACTTAACAAAGGAGCATCCCTGAGTCAGGTGTAGGATCAGAACAACTTTGAGTGCAGTCATTCCAACTCTTAAAGGCAGCTTCTTAAAATTATGTAGGATTTCCTTCCCACGTTCTTCAAGTGGTATTTAAGAAGTAATGAATTCTCTCTTAAAAAAAAATAAAATAATTAAGGAATCAAAGTGGTTTGAATCAATTCTTGTGTAAAGAGGTTTAAGTCAAATGATACTGTGTTTGACTTAAATGATATGTCATAGACTCATCAGAAATTGCTTCTGTATATATTCCTTACTCATTGCTAACAGATGGCCAGCAATTTAGAATTTTCTTTTAATGAATCCTTATCCAGATCACCCATACTGGTGAATTTGCTATCAAAAGTAGTGCCTACTATGTTTGAACGTTTTCAGAGTACAATGAACTTTTATGTGTTTCTGACCCTAAAAACTGAATTAAATGATCCATTGAATTCAGCCAGCTGTTAGCCAGCCTCCTTTGAAGCCTAAAATGCCATGAACTAATTTTTCCTGCTTAATTGTTGAAATTCATGCGACTACAGATCTCTTAACTGAACCTGACTCCCCATGGCCAGTATTTTCAAAAGTAACCAGCATGAATACCAGCTCCATTTCTCTTTCTGTCATTAGGAGCTAGCAGTGCTGCAGTTGGCATGACGATGGAGCATACACAAATTATTTGATTCTTTGGGAACATTTGCAGCTTTAACATACATAATTAAATTCTTCTGTATCCTAAAAGAAGTCCCTAGTTATTGCATTACCATAGGTGTGGGTGGGCCTCCCAATACAATCTCTAACAGACCTGCATCCCATGGTAGTCCCTTAAATACACACTTCAAAGGACTTGCAGAATTAGAAAGAGATGCTTGACCCCCATTTAAACTGGATGGAAGATCTCAGTTATTTATGTGTTATTTATGTACTGCAATGACCATGTTTGGAATAAGAGACTCAACAGGATTTGAATTTGAGGATTTCCCTGCCCCTTGTTGGGGGCAAACACTTGTGATACATGAGCCAAGGATCTTTTCAACCATACCTCTGCCCTCACTTTGTTCTTTGACTATAGTAGGGTAATTTTGCTTCCACTGCCATTTTGACCATATTCTTCTCTGTAAGTTCCTGATGTGTGCTACACTGCGTTGTCTCTCTTCCTCATTTTCTCTTGCTGTGCCTTTGCAACCCCTTTAGCTTTAATTTAGCTCTAGTTTTGCTAAATCTAATCTACTTAAGTACTTATTTTATTTTCATATTATTCATCTCTATGGTATCTGGACAACTTAAAGCTTTTCAATTTGATTGCAATAAAAATGTTTAAGCTAACCTAAGTTTCTCCCTGCTGCTCCTGTTTCCTGTCTTGTACTGTTTCCATTGTGGTAGGAGAGCTAAGTTTAAAAAAAAAAAAAAGTTTAGTGATGAAAATTAGGATCTCTTTGGTCACTATGGTTGCTCTCAGGGTCTGCCCAGCTGTTTCTGTAATCTTGAATCCTGAGGCTTTGACCAGAGATGATGATCTGTTCATAGGGAACTCTTGAGTTTGAGCAGAATTCTCCTCTGTAGAGGAACAAGATCTTAGTCTTTTCTCACAACAAGCCTTATAGCTGCATTAATTCTTGGAAATAACCTTCCATTTCTGTATATCTGTTTCTCTTCCATATTACTTCAAGTCTAGTAAAATTAATTTCTTCCATTATCATTGTTTGGTTTATCTTTCTTAGCTATTAAAATGGTCAAGTCCTCCAGTTAAGGACACTTTATTGAGTCAGTGATCAAAACAGTGGTGCTATACCACTAGGGAAAGAACTTTCTTCCCTTCAGGATTTGATACCTGTACCATAGTGAAAGTTGTCATAGGGCACCAAAGTTTCTTAGAGTTATGCTTCTAATCACTAAGCTTCAAGTGAAGCTTTTTCAGTACTTGGTGAGCCTCCGACAACTGGAGAACTTTGAAGACCCCCAGCACTAAAGAAGATCTAGCATGCCATATTAGTAAGATGTATTAATCTCTGCTAATGAAAAATTTACTATAGTCTTCTACATTAAAAATAGTTTCAAGGGAAATTTGGAAAAATAGAGCATGTGTTTTTTTTAAAATGAAATTACTTTCTGCTAAGAATTTCCAGTTTCAAACATATAATAAAAACAGAATAATGGAGAGTGGAAAATGTGAAAATATGGAGAATTCTCATGTCTAGATCATAGTATTATTTCCCAAGAAATGATTATAAGCCTCCAAAATTAATATCCTATTCAGCCATTGAAGGCAAATTAAATGCAAATTGAAACTCCTTAAATGAACGCATAATGCTTACTGCACTGAGGTTTCAAAACACATTTGTGATGCTGAGTAGAAAAAAAATCAAACTTACATTGAATGAACTGTGCAAATGCAAATTTAATCATCCATTTCTTTTTATGCTTTTTTTGGTTTGTGCTCTTTGTTTTGCAAATATGGTAATTGTAATGCAATTGTATTAAAATTGGAAGAAGTCATCGAAATTCACCCAGCAAGCACACTCTCTTCCAAAGTTATTTGGCTCAAAAGTGAAATACATTTGGAATTTTAAGTCACCAGTTTTAAAACTTACTGTGTTACATTTATATATTCTACTATGGCATGAATGAGATCAGAAATATTGACATGTTAGTATCGAACTACAAAAAAATGAATGTGTTAATCTGAAATTTATTTTTTTAAATGGAAGACCACCTGATGACTTTTTTTTGGCAAGACAAATGTTTTACTGTGTATACCAAGGCCTTTACTTAACTTTGAATGATATACCTATATTTGCATGTTTATTTTATTCCTTCCAATATTTTAATTTCAAGAGTTACCTTAACATGTCAATTTCTCCATACAAGTCCTGTAGGAAAGAACTTTTTAAGCCAAAAAGGATTACCTTTGACTTCGTGCATTTTACACTGTAGGAAATAACTTTTTAAGCCTAAAAGGATTACCTTTGACTTCGTGCATTTTACATTTCCATTTATCCATATTCAGTGATGGTCTGACAATGCTGGGAAGAGCTTTCATGTTTGCCACATCACTGCTGATTGCAGTGCTCTGTGACACAAACTCAGGGGCTTGAAGAATCTTTCTCCAATACACTTTTAAATTTGCTCCAAAAATAAGCATGCATTATACTAGACACTTTAATGTTAGTTGTGACTTTGAAATTTAGGTAATCTATGCCATTGTGATTTGTGGCTAAGGAAAATTCAAATATCACCCTATCATTAACACAGTATGCTGACGACTTGTTGGTCGTCGGTCAGAGTATTGTAACAAGCTGACAAGCTCAAGACAGCTTGGATGATTACACAGCCCAAGTGCTGGGCATCTTACCAATTATGTTTCTGCACAAAAATAATACATTTCTAATGTCAGATTTCCTGAGGTACGTGCTGTGTAGATTGTTACTCTGCATCATCCATCAACTAGTAAGGAGTTAAATGGCACTGTCCATCCAGGATTCACAGCATAGATAGCAGATTAAGTCCATTAAGAGAGAGTAAGCTAAATTAATCTAAATGACTGACACAGGCTTTATTCTGCTATGGTTCAACTGGAAAATACTGTAGCAGAAGTGGTATGTCAGGTATGTGGCCTGTAGTGCTTTGTCAGAGATCCTTAGCTTTGTCAAATGCAAAAATAAAAATAAGTTTGGAAAAGACCCAAAACCCCACAGTTCTGACAGGTCATAATTAGTGATGAGGCATGTGGTACACAAAGCTTGGATAGAAAGCTTCGGAAAACTGACCAGCAAGAAAGATGATTATCACAGAACTAAACAAGAACCACGAGAAAAAAAGCTTTGTTTCATGCACAAGATCTGGTGAACAGGAAAGTTGGAGGAACTTTAGGGAGCTGATTGTCAGGAAAAAACCTAAGGGTTAGTGAAAGGTAAAACCTTTTACGGGAGATTAAAATTACACCCTGTGATGAAAGAGGCATACAGTCAGAGAAAAATACTGTGTGTTTTCAATTTGCAGCATAGCTGCAAAATCTGTTTTGATCTCATTTGTTGCATTAAATGTTTCAACCAACTCTGTATGCGTTGTCTTTCGATCCTGTAAGAAACAGGTTAAGATACTGTGTGCTCTTTGTCAAATTTTAAGATGTAAAGCAATGTTCTTGGAGGCTTAGCAAGTTTAGTTAACTGCAGCAATGTTATGGTATGTGATTGAGAGACTGATTGAGTATGACAAGGCTACATGCAAAGCAAATCTTCAGTGATGTGGCATTTGATTAGTGGGAAGCTGCAAAAAAAAAAAAAAGGATATTTTGCAGTTGCAATGTTTTCGTATTTGTCATCAGAGCCTATGAGTAAAAGGAGATTGACTCCTTGCTGTACACAGGTACTGGCAGAAAGTAAGATTTGTGAACAGTTCAAGCTACATCTGAGGGCCTGGAATTAGACTGATTATTTGGAAAGCAAGCCAAAAATGTTGAGTTTGTAGGAGTCTCCACCATCATTTGCAGAGGATTTTGGAGTTACTGCTCTTCTTGGATGGAAGGATAAAGAGGAAAAAGGAAGTATTTCTGTGTGTAGGTATATCGGCTAGCGTTAAAACCTTGGTGCCAGTATAAACAGAACTGTAGTCTTGACACTTTCTTGTAATGTTTTAGTTGTGTACTCCAGTCTATTACAAATTTGCTTTAGCTACTGACAATCCTAAATGCTAAATCTCAGTTCATCATATGCTTGCTTCAACAAAAATCTGTAACTCTGATGATATAGGAACACAAATGTCCTTGAATGTCCATGGTACTGGGGAGTGTACATTTTATATAAAGTAGCTATGTAATAGAAATACTGATTGCCATAATTGTTATAAAGTGCTTAATCATATCTGACCATGAAGTAAAACATGAGCAGATGTGATCAGCCTCTCAATTGATAAAAATACGAATTAGGATAGTTCTGTGAATCGGTAGAGCTATGTTGATTTGCCTAGGAGGACTTGGCAGAAAATCTGTAAAGATTGATGTGATTTTTGATCTATATTGGTCAATCTATTAAAAAGATTTTTGCTTTTTTTTTAATGGAGGAGTTGTTGCTATGTGACACAGATTACAGCAAACACCAAAAGTCTTTATAAATGAGGTGGTTTCAGATTCTACACACACAGTGGTGCTTTAAAAACTCACAGTATCTTTCATAACAAATGCCATCATCAAGTGTGCCAGCTGAATCAACATCAACCAGTAAATCATTGCCAGGCAAAGCCAGATGATGACCACAAACCAGGAAAAAGTTTGATGCTATGCAAGCTACGTGCAGGAGGAGATAAACGCTCTACATTGGCAAATGCAGTGTTTGCGCAGCCACAGGCTGATGGTTTTCAAGAATTTGAGTAAAGCCCTTGACTGACTGTTTGCTTTCAATAATCTCTTTGCCTTTTGACTCTATATTCCTTAGACTTCTGGTTTTTGTACCTGTCTCTTTCTTAATGAGTCTGCATGTGGGGCCTATAAAAATACGTTCTAGCTATATGAATTAGGGAAACTAAATACAGCTGGCCTTTCAGTCTGTATGGGTTGGAATCACTAAAATATATAACTGCTGTAGGTAGCCGTTCTTCATTCAGTAGATGAAGCTTTTTCTCTGAGTCACTGTGGGTAAATCAATTTTCCAGCGTGGTGGGTCATAATCTATCAATGATTCTACTGTCTATAGAAGTGTTCTCATTCAATTGAGATGTAAACATGAGGGGAGTTCTGTGAAAGGTTTACTGCATAGCTTTCCTCTCAACCTTTTTTTTTTTAGTGCATATATGAATGGACTAGAGCTGTTTGCAAATAAATGTACATAAATATAGAAATTAATGAGATTGTTTTATCCAGTATAAACAGGAAAAGTTAAGAGCTTTCAGTTTTGTTTATTCTTAATGTTACTGTTTTGTTCCAAAATCTATTTTTCAGGGCTAAATTATATAAAATGTTTTAGGTTAGATTGATAGATGCAATTAATTTCACTAATACTCCTTTTCAGGTCCAGCTGAATACATAATTTTCCTTCTTTTAGTCAGGTTAATCAATACTTCATTCATTTTTGCAGCGCTAAACCTGAAGTTCAAACTAATAACATTTAAGATCCCTAAATAGAAAAAAGTGTGCACCTGGCTTTATTTAGAGATTTCAAGTCCTGTTTTGCAGGTATGCTGATGTTTATGAAACCACCAAGCTTTGATCATACTGGTTAATCCAATTTAAAGATTTTTAGAGTTCTTGTTTAAACCTTCAGCTTGTGATAACCACTGGTGATGGTTTCAGAGAGAGGGAGTGATAGTATGTATATTTGTATGCGAGCATTTGCAGCTATTACCATTTAAATAGCCTGTGTCAACCTAAACAATGCACAAGGGTTTGGACGATGTTTTTTTGTGGGAATTTGATTCCAAGGATCTTTATGGTATGGTAAGTACATGATCCAAAATGACGTATTATGAAGATATTCTGAGCTGGGGCAAATAACAGATCTCAAGCAAAGGATGATAGGCAAAACTGCATCCCAACATAGAAGGAGCAAGAGATAACAAATAGATGGAAAGCACTTTAAACTCTCCAGTATTGTACAACACTGTATTGTGACATTCATCAGAGAAATCTCATCTTCCCAAGCTTCTTCCAGTTTTCTGCAGCCTTATTTGAATAGGTCTGCTTCTATTAGGACCAAATTTAATGGACAAGTAGAGTTTTTGTTCGAGCTGCATCAGTCCTGCTGGAAGAATATCTGTACAAATCCTGAACTCCGAGTTCCTTGATCTGTAAATATCATACATTTGCATACAGGTACAAGCCTGAATAACTCGTTAAGGTTAGTGTTTCAAATACAACTAGGAAAGAATTTTTTGTTGTATTTTTTGGCTTTGTTGCTTTAATTGCATTAAAAATCCTTAGCAGATATTTATGAGAACTTGCAGAGGAATACATGTTATAAATAAACCAAGGTCTGGAAAACATGATGTCCAGGGACTCTCAGAGTTATAAACTTACACTTGGAGTGTTAGGCAGGAACGAAGAATGCTTCCAACCTGCTCCTCCAGTGCTGGGGTGCAGAGAGCTGCGCAAGCACGGGGCTGGAGAAGTGCTGATGCCCGGCGGAACTGAGCAGGGGCAAATCAAAAGGGAGAATGCAACTTTTGGTATCAGAATCTGCTGTCAAGGTTGATTTTTAGAATAACAAGTTTGTTAAATTACAGCTTAACTCTTAATTGTGTAAGTGTGATGCTTTCATAATAAACACAGGCTGCCTGGGTTCATCTGAAAACAGTCTTACAAGTTTGATTCATTTTATTCACGGGGACAGTTTTTTATGTCATCTGCTGTGTGGGTTTGGTGCTTTTCCCCCTTTTTTTCCAATTCTAGCTTTGAATGCTTGCAAGGAAAGAAGAAAACAGACACCAAGAGGAACTGAAGTTCTTCTTTGTGGGAAGTGTGCCTGCAAAATTTGCCTTAAAACTTAGAATATTTTATTTTTGTAACAAAAAAGATCTCAAAGATTGAAGAACAGATTTTTCTGGCCATATTCTTTATCTGAGAAGTTGTTCAGATTCTTTGCTTAAAAGGATTTGTTCTCTTTTAATAAAAGGACAAGAATGGATTGGTCATTACTAACATATAAGACAGTTTCTGTTTGCAAGCAGAAAGTTTTACTTAATGCTCCAGTCATATGAAAGTTGATGCGTGGCACAGAGCAGTACGGACATTGTAACATTTACCTTGTCTTCAGCATACCATAGAAGAAATGATAATATTGACAATGTTGTTATGTTATTGTTATTAATTTCTGTAGATGTATTATAAAGTGATCTATGCCTGGGAATCTCCCTGGTTTAGTATATTGCCAGTGCTTTGTTGAACAGGACTATATACTATCCATATGCTTTGTTATCTGTTTACGTGTTCTTTACATAGCTGTCAGGCTGTTACCTGCCTGTGGAGTACTGTCTGAAAAAAGATTCCTTACTTTTACTTTTCTTTTCTTGTTCAATATTACCTATGGAGGGATGATATATGGAGAGATATGTATGCGTGCATACATATATGCACATATATACAGACATACACACAGTATGTCTACATCTGTGTGGGCCATGAGAATTGTGGATATGTTTGTTCACACTTCAACTACTTCCTGTAAACTGATTACAATTTTAAAAGCTCGTTATAATATAAAATATGCTTATGATGATCTTCCAGTTGAAAGCTAATCTGATGTACGCTGATATCGTGCTAATAGATGGCGTATGACATATGTTCGAACAAAAAAAGTACCGTTTAAAAAATGGCACTCAGCATTACTGACAATGCTAAATGATGCAACCCCCATCAGTTTTGAATCAAGTTAGACTTTATCATCATTTATAATTCATTTGAATTCCTCTTAAACTCTGCTTCAAGCATTTCCTAGGTGTTTAGATTGCAGAAAGATAAAATGTGTAGATGTATATTTCTGCCTAATAAATCTCTCTCATGTTTTTCACTTGCAGAGACAGAGTAGCCTGACCTTGGAAAAAGGCTATAATCTAGTGTCTTTTATAGAGATGAGGAAGCAGCTTTGACAAGTAGAAGTTAAACCCTAGATGGTCCAGGACTATCTAGCCATTGCTTAATCTTCTTAATGTGGTAAGACAAATCCCATTCTTCATTTTTATATTAACATATTTCAATTTTATTACAGTTTTTAACTCTTAAGCAGAGCTGTAGGAGCTTGGATGGAAATGCCAGGCAAGCACACACATTAAAAAGAAAAAGAACTCCTCAGCTCAGCAAGCTCACAAGTTTCAAAGAGCTTATTTTAAATGGCTGTGAGGAAAAATTAGGGCATTGAGCAAGCCCACGTAACTACTGCAGAGACAATATAATAAGGAGTATAAGATGAGAATTAATTACTATTAACAAAAAAGTACATTTATTATTCTGGGTAGGACTTGCTGTCAAGATAGGATTCCTAAGTGGGCACAAGCTTAGAAACATCCACTTCTGATTGTTACCTGCATCATCAGCAAGTTTCATATTTTTGGGAGCAGAATATGATTATCCCCAGTTGTTTCTGAAAAGGAACATATAATGTCAAGTTTAATCTTTGTGAGGTGACTGCCTGTTATTATAGTCTCTTACAGTGCACAGAGACTGACCAGAAGGATTTCACTTTGAAAACTATTTTTGGAACTGCAGCTGTCTTCTTTCCCACATCTCTTTTTCATTTCTGTCTCTCAAACTAGTATAATAGATATTATTCTGTATTTGAAGAAATTCTCTGCCACTGAATGGGTTACACATGCCATTAAAGCAGTCAAGTTACTGAGTCGTGGTTGAAGTTGGCCAGGTTAATTATGGACATAAATAGTATTTTCAACAACCCATATATTTTATTTGAAGAATAGTTACATATTTTATGGTTAACTTTAAAACATTTTAACTCCTTTGCAACATAGGGACTCTCTGGTGTCTGCTCAGTGTATGCTTTGGATATTTAAAATTTGAGCTGTAGAGTTGTCCCTGAATGTCGCTGTTTGTGGTTGCTAACATTAGATTATATGACATTTTCTAGGAAACTTGTCCACTTCTGGGTTCATTTCTTCAGTAAAGAATTATTTTTCTTCTGTAAAACAAACAAAATCTACTAATAACCCAAAATTCAATATTTGCAAAGGTTTGTGTGAAAATTCACACAATGAGTAATATATCATGAGCAGAACCAATTTTAATTTCGACTGTTTAAGTGAGTTGTTCTGAAAACATTTCCCATGTTTCACTAGATAATATATTTACAAACCAATGTGGAATAAAATTTTTAGGAAGAGAAATATTAGCAATCCAAATCAAAGCACCCCAAATCAAGCTTTGTACCTTCACTGTAGGGGTACCACCAATATTTGGGAACCTGAATTTTGAAGGGAGGATTTTCAATTGGGCTGCTCAGATATTGATTCTATCCAACATACTCGTAAATAACCTTGGAAAGGGGTGATTAGTTACGAGATAAAGGTTGATTGATTGAATATTTCTGAATACTCAAAAGTAAAGCTGATTCTAAAGAGGTAAAACATGATTTTTATGAAGCTGAATGACAGATGAAATTCAATTTTGGTAAATGCAAAGGGAGTGCATGTATTTAATTTAAATATGCTTTTTGACTTAGTAGTTACTATTCAGGAGGGAGATTTTAGTGTTGTTGTGATTAGTTCGATAAAACTGTCACCTCATGGTAGTTAAAGAGGAAAATACAGTTTTACAAAACATCCAGGAAAAATAAGAAAAACAAAAGAAATTAGTACAATCCTTTTGAAATCTAGGTTGCGTTGTTATCTTGAATATTCAAGACAAGACTGCTAAAAGTCCCCAAAGAAAGTCCCCAAAGAAACTTTGTAGACAAAGAACGAAAATACAGTTTTACAAAACATCCAGGAAAAATAAGAAAAACAAAAGAAATTAGTACAATCCTTTTGAAATCTAGGTTGCGTTGTTATCTTGAATATTCAAGACAAGACTGCTAAAAGTCCCCAAAGAAACTAGAAGAGCTACAAAGAACAAGAACAGTAAAGACATGGAAGGGTTTCTTGTTGACGACCAATTAAATGGCTATATACCTTCTCCTTGGAAGAGAGAGGACTAGGGTTGTGGTAGAGGTCTAATGAATGATAAATGGTGTAGGAAAAATAGCATTTTTTTATTAGTTATAAGGATGAAGGTGTACATAACATAATCATGCAGCAGTTTTAAAATCAATAAAAGGAAATATTTGTTTCACAAATGCATAATTAAATTGTGGAATTCCCTATCAGAGAGTGTGATGGAGATAAGAAATGTGAATAGGCTCAAATGAGATTTGATTATTTTGTGCTGTAATGAATAGGCCTAAGTTTGTGGATTTTAAAGAACACGCAATCTTCAGGTATAATTCTTGTCTCTGCTTTCAGATATAATACCCTGCTGGAAGGACATGCCATTCTGTATTTTTCTAGTTTCTCATAATATTTCTTGAACTATGGACCTTTGCTCAAACAAAATATGAGTGTTTCTGTGATCTTCAGACATTTGCCAACAGGATTGATTTTATCACTATAAACAGTTTCTCTTTGAATTGTAATATTGAATGTTTGCATTTGTTTACACTTTAATCTTGTGAAGTGCACCTGCAAGATCCGTGCTAAAATGTGCTGTGCTTGAAAAGAACTCATCGATGGTCCATGTGCTTTCTCAGTCTGTTCATGCATATGAGCTTTGCTGCACACTTGTCAGTATTTTGGCAGTCACGGGTGATCATAAGGACAAAAGTGCAGGTGCAAATTTAGGGTCTGGGCTTTCCTGCCGTGTGGTTGCTGTTGCTTTTGTTCAGAAAATTTGCTTCTGATAATATAGTCACATCAGCTGTCATCTTGAATTTTGGGCTAACAATTTTATGTGGATGGGAATTAGAACCAAAGAAAGAAGACCACAGAGCTGCTCTTTTTCTATTTGGGGTCTTGTACCCTTTGCGGTATTCCGTTACCACGTTGCAGATCAGTCCTCGATCAGGAGCTGAAATTTACCCCCTTACATGCGCCCATGTTTTTTCCTTTCCTATGAAGAAACAATTTAAGTGAGTTTGCAATGCACATGCTGCTAGTAATTTTTGGGATGATGTGTAGCTGGTTTCACTCTATTTGCTTATCAATTTCAGGACCAATTAATTATTTTAAGGTTTTTGGTTTTTGTTCTTTGCTTTTGTGATCCATAATAGATGTTCTCTTGCTTTATGGTAAATGATACAAGTTTGTGGATGTATGTCAGGTCTCTCGGTTTACAGGATTCTTTTTCTTGTCAAAAGGAGTCCCAGGGAATGGAGGAAAAGGGGCTAAGAAAGAAATAAGGTAATAAAATCAGAAGGAGGAGAAAATAAATTAACTGGAATTTTGAAATAGCACATGTGAGAAAATGTATTGTCAGGAAATTCTACAAATAGTTTTGGTACAGAATGAGGAAGCGTATTTCAGAAGTATAGGATGCACTTTAATTCCCTGAAGCCCCTCCTTTCTACTTTGGCCTAAATTTGACATGGCTGGCATGTCTTCCTCATAGCAAAAATGCTGGAAAGCAAAGAATGGTGCAGCTGGTCCCTGGCTAGTTCATTGCTAAAGGGAAATCTTAATTAAAACCGCCTTCATTATGTATTACTGTGTCCTTGGAAGGTATCAGATGTTACATAGAATGTTCCTTGTTAGGGACAACTTCAGAGAACACTGGGCAAAGCATACAAGTTCTTTGGAGAATTAGGTGTTTTTAAAATAGATAATGGTACGCAGAGGTAGAGTTTTTGAAAATTTGGCCTTTACTTTGGATTTGCAATGGTTTGGGCACTCTGCCTGTAACTGTACACTCACATCCCAGAATTTCTGCCAGTCACCTGCCACTTGCTGTGATAACATCCAGACACGCTTCTTGCAGGTCCCACAGGACTCCTCGTTGCTCTATACTCAAAGATTTAAACCAGATTAAAAAGCAACCATGAGAACCAGAGCATGAAAAGAACCCTTAAATATCTGGGAAGCATGAGCTGCGCTCTCACAAGTCACAGCACTGTTTAGCATCATAGAAATGACGCAAGTGCCAATGAATATCAGCTGCGAGCGAGAACAAGCTGTTGATGCATACTTCAGAGAGCTTCTGTGGAACATTTTAGCTCTATTCATAGCTTAAGCAAACTGTTGCATTGACTCAAAAAGAGTATTTTGCAGTATTCAAACTGCAGTATTTCAAGCTGGGATAATTCTGCTTGAAATTTATATATCATTTTAATTTTCCCCATGGGAAAATGAAAAAATGACGATCAAACCATTCCCTCACATAGAATACTGAAACGGCATTTTTTAGTAATTGAGTTACTAAGTTGAGCATTTTTATATTATCTGGGAGTTTGAGATTAATATCCTTGACTAAAAATTGCTGCCTCACGCAAACAAAAATTTTTTCACTCTTTAAATCCCTTGCAGGCTGTTCACATTGCTCAGGCTTAGGTGTATTGGCATAAATGAAGAAACAGTGCTTTTGTAGGCTTCTGAATTTATAAACCATTGATTTATATGGGTAAAGGAACCCCCCTTTTCATAACCAAATCATAGGGGTGAAGAGCGTTTGGTAAAACATTTCGTATTTTGCTAGAGAAGCTTGAAGAAGTCTTCACCCCTGAGTAGATTTAACTTAAAGGATTTGTATTAAGCATGAATGTTTGGTCCATCTCTTTCCTTTCGTGGGTACCTAGCAATGTCTAGAAGGTCCAGTTATTTTTTTTCAAATGTATTTTGCTTTTCCTTGGGCCTTTGCAGTCTCAGCTGTTTCTTAAATCTTACAGCTAATGTATTTGGAAAACTTGTCTCATAATAGAAGACATGGCTGATTAAATTGCACAATGCATCTGTCAGGACAACTTGGTGAAGAGAAAATTTTATTGTATACATATATTTCTCCAGGTACCATTGCCTTACACTGAGAAACAAGAGAGTCTAGCAATTTATGTGGTGTTTGTTAATGGTATCTGCTGGCATACTTTGCTTCTATTTTACAAACAATAAATGTGCATTTGTTCTCAGAAATATTTCAGTAGCTGTTCTTTACCTCAGTGAAATGAAATCTGCAGTATTTTCATCTGTGTTTTAATTAATATGTCCACATGTCCATTAAAACAAATCCAGTGGGATCTTAACAACACTATTAACTCTTGTGAGAGTATGGTACCTATCAGCAAACTCAAAATTCATTAAAAAGAAATTCCACAGAAGGAATCCTATTGGCACTTTAGGCACCGATTGTAACTGAAAAATGCTTTTATATAGAGATTCATACCAACAGCTTTCTGTCCAGCAGGTGACTTTCTACATTAAAAGGTTTGTAGAAGTGGAGATTGTAATAGGATGAACAACCTTGATAAAATACTTTGATTCTTATCTTTGAAATTTTCCCTATTACATTTGCCTTAGCTGGTGCTACTGCAGTTAAGGGGATGTCAATGCTCCCATTGTAAACTCCTTTTATGGGGTTTTATGACTTCAAGGTAAAAAACTAGCTTTTGTCTGAAATACAGCAGAATTTTTTTTTAAATCACTCTTTGTTCAGTTAAATGGTGAGCGTTAACTTGAAAAAACACATTTATTGTAAATGAAAGGGCAATCTTCAGCTAAGTAATATCACCTCAGATTAATAAAAATGACAGCATTTTAAAAATCCAATTTTGTTTTCACAGTTAAGGTTGCTTGTTTGATTACCTTTTTTGCATTACGCTTTGTTTAGACAGGGAAAATCGATGAAGTTAGTTTCAGTGGGCTAGTAATCATTTTCACTTTCTGGTTGTTAGTAACACAATATTTAAGATGCAATAGCTGCAAGGTAAGTTTGATGAAAACAACTGCATGTATTGGAATTTTCTGAAAAGTTCTAACGTTAGATGGAACGGAAACTTGATGGATATATGTGTCACAACCCAGCAGCATTCGCCTGCTCAGGTCTGATTTCTACCCTCTTGCCTGTGAGTCTTGCTGCAAAGAGCCTAGCTGTCAAAGATGCTATCTGCAGTTCTTCCTTTCTTCCGATTTGGAGGGGCTGTTTCCACAAACGAGCTGGAAGTTGAATGAACTGGGAATTCAGAGGGGTGAGCTCCTTTCCCTGCCTTCCTTGTCTTGTTTCCTTGCAAGCCTAGGCTTTGCCCTTTCTTGTTGCCTGACTTGTGACAATGCACCTGACTTGTTTGTTGAGTTCTGGCTTTAGGGTTTATGTTCTAAGCAGTGACTTTGCTGTCATGTAGCTTAGCAAAAATATGTTGTAATGGAAATGTCAGTCAATTCTGTCACAGCGGCCTTAGTGCTGTAGAAAATAATCTTCTGGGGAGAGGTATGAGTTTAGTGTTAACAGGTTTTGTTTGGGATAGCTATCAGAGAATGGTGATGTTTCCTTTTAAATCTTGGGGTTTCAAAAGTGCTTTTGTTATTGGATGCAGGGCTAACCAAGGCATCAGGTTTTTAAAGGCTTTTTCTTCTGAACCTCCTGTAAGAATTCAGAACTGAGGAAAAGACAACTCAGGGGAGCAGAGGCAGCTTGGAGCTTTTTGGGCAGTCAAATGCAGCTCCCTTGTGGAACATGTTAGCATACGGAGGTGTTTGCTCTTCCAGTGGGTGCTGGGAAACGATACACTTTTCTCTCCTTGATGAAAACACAGCAGAACAAAGGCCTGTGTTTACTCTTCCTTTAATACTCTGCAGCTCAGATCTTCAGTGTCCTGTGAACTCATTATTTGTCTTTATGTGCTAGTTTATGCAAGGTACATACTGTGAAATACGGCAATGAGCAGCTAAATGCTTAGTACTTCGTTATTAAATAAGAATCTTACTCTTGGTTTTGCTGTTTTCCCCTTGTTTATAAAACAGAATTAACTACTATTGTGTACTTCGCTTAAAATGGTTATTCTGGAGTTACCAAATACCTTTCTTTGTTGGAGAAGGTCCTATCAAAGGGTAGCAGCGATAGTATAAGGACTAGCCTGCAAGCACTTGCAAAGACAGCATCTAATACAGCATGAAATTGTGTCACTACTATTGTTGGCAAATAGGAGCCATTAGATTTCACTGTCAAGTGTTTTTAAATGTGCAAATCCTTTAAGAAATTTCAAAATGCCTATCTCAGTTTATTGAAAACTACCCTTATTTGAAATTTGTGGACTGAATATATTGTGTTTGTAATTCAAAACACTAGGCAAATTTATTTTGTTTTGTGTTAGGAAATACTAGAACCATACAAAGTGATATGAAAGCTTTAACTAGAAAAGGTTTAGATTTGTGATGCAAATGAATTCATGAAAATGGTCCACTCACAGTAGATGAATAATCGAGCTATGTTATTGGAAAGTAAAGATAATAACAGTATCTCTGGGATCTCATTGTTCAAGAATGGCCTATAAATATAGTGCATTATTGCTCAAGCATTACCAGATTGTCTCCCTATTGCTCAAATTTATGTGAAAGACTTTTTCATATCTGTGGGAAAAATGGTATGAGAGGACCTGGCTATTTTGACTCTTGGTTGTTCATGTTTGCCACGTGCAATGCAGACTGAAAAAAATCAGAGTTGCATTGTTAGAGTCAAGTAGCACAGTTATCTAAAAATGAGCTTGAGACAGGATTTCTTTGTTGCTCATTCCCTTCAAATATATTGTAATTAATCAGGAAATTCAATTCAACTGTGAAATGAAATAAGTGAAGGGAGAAGCATTTTTGTATGTAGCCTTTGTATGTAGCAATCCCCAACACCTGACTGACCACTTGATATTACGTAAGAGAAAACTGTTCTTTCATTTACAAACCCTGCTCCTTCCACTGGCATTTTGAAGGAAAGATTGAAGAGCGTGTTGGGCCCTACCTATCAAGTACAGTCAGGAAGGACTGTGACAGTAGCCAGGAGTGAGAGTGTCAAAGCACAGAGGTTGTCGCTCTTGCCTTCATCTGAAGAGGAACAGCCGGGACACTATCCCTCTCCAGTGGTTGCTTTATGAAAAATAGTTTATAGTAGAGGCTCTGATGTTCATATGTGCGGATAAATGCCCTGACTACTTTCCCTTCCTGTAGTTGATATATTCTAAATTTCTCTGCTGTGCAGTGGGATGATTGCAGTACAATTGTCTCCAATAGTGATAGCCTATAACAGGTTAGCCATGATTTTCTTTTCCTGGTAAGAGATACAGTAGTAAATCCTTCAGCAGAGAAAGAAAGTACATTTTAATTTTCTGTACTCGTCAGTATGATCATTTTAACTATAGAGGTATTAACCGGAAGTGTGCTCAATAAACCCTCTTCTCATCTGACTGTTTTTTTAAAGAGAAGCATAACTTTTGCTTGGTTTTTCAGAGACTGCTTTCAGGGAAGAACTTCAGACAGCATACTGCAAATGAAGCCTCTCCTCAGACATCAGTGAAGTGTGACTGAGGAGCCACGTGATTTCAGCCTCTCGCTTTTGCCAGGTTTCTAATGTTGACTGCAGGCATCTCTGCTTGCTGTGCTGTATTGGGTGCTCTT
The DNA here is from genome assembly GCF_000690535.1 of Cariama cristata. NCBI lineage: Eukaryota > Metazoa > Chordata > Aves > Cariamiformes > Cariamidae > Cariama > Cariama cristata. The sequence continues at coordinate 40,945 of NW_009630840.1, read as the reverse complement.
GTGCTTGGCATGGGCCTTTGTGACAAACTAGGTTTGGATTTAATGATGGGAGATGGCACTCAACAGAAGTCACAGAATTTATTTTTATGATATTCTGTCAGTATAGAACTGTATGGCAAGGGCATTTGTTCTTTCTGGATATGATTAGGTGACTTCTCCATCTTTTGTGAGGCTGAAACTGCAGATATTTTGAGCTGTGTATGTGAGCCTGTATTCTTTAGGGAATAAAGTGTAAGCGTCTGTAAAAACTCCAGCTAATGAGCAGTAAATTTATCTGGCAAGTTATTGTCCTTTTCTCTTGGTTTATTCTTAGGCTACAAAACTTAGTTTGGAATACGAATGGAGAACAGATTCTCTTGACTCTTACATCCTCTCCATACTTCTCTGTGATACAGAAGGGATGGCATGGAATACAGTTGTCCCTGTGTCAAAATAAAATATTGACTGGTCTGTCAGCAGCAAAAGCATCATAGATCATGTGAGAGTTTCTTTTGATAACTTTGCTTTAGTATGTGTCTGTGCAAGAACAGGGGTTCTGAGGCAAGTTGATATTCTCTAGCTCCTGAAGTCTTACTGGTATCAGCCATCAGTAATGTCAACACTTATTGCACCTCTAGTAATGCTCCACATTCTAGCCGTGTTTCTGGTTTTCAGGGACTTAATTGTCCCAAAATAATTTGAAGAGTTTGAAGTGGGTGGATGTTTTCTTTTTCAGGCAGCAAGAGCATAAACAATATAACCAGACTGTTAGAGTGAGAGAATGCCTTGGTTCATGAGTTGAAAGTGTTACAATAATATGGACTGTATGCAATAGAAAGTGAATGTAACATCATCCTACTGCTTGATTACCTCTGCCTGACTCCCTCTGACTGACTCCATTTTAATTATTATCTCCCTGCCTCTTCACTTTATCATCAAATTTCTGTTTCAGCAATTATTTACAAATATTTCAGTGTTCCTGCAATATATCAGGAATAATTTGACTATACTGGAAATATTTTATTTATCCACAGAAGCAGTATAACAGAGTCAGCCAAGCAACTTGTTATGGTATGAAGAGATACCATTTTTTCAGTCCATTCTAGTTTTCACTCTCCTCTTCAGGCTGTTCACCAGCATGTTATTGTAATGCTGGTGTTTGGGGGTTTTGGGGTTTATATTTTTTTTTTTTGTGGTTGCTTGGCTTTGCTTTTGTTTTGTTTTGTGGTTTTGTTGTTGTTGTTTTTGGGTTTTGCTTTTTTTTTTTAAACGTATTTACCCATATGCTGTCCTATCATGCTGCACATCATGATTCACAGGCCATCTGATAATGATGTTTGACTTATGTCAACCTAAGCACACTTTAAAGTGAGCATTCCAGAAAACCAAACATCAACTCCCAAAGTTGATGAATTCTGTTTATAGCTAATTTTTCTTCCTCGTGAAAAATAAGTTACATCATAATCTTACATTAATCTTACATTAAGCAGTTTTTTAAAGTAGTACTTTTTTTAGATGGAAATCTTTTTCTGGCTGTGCTTCTTCAGTCAGCACTTCTATACTGTCCTTATGCAGCAATCCCATTTTAGTGCTCCTTGTTTCCCCTTCTCTAAAACCTGATCGCAAATGAGCTGTATGGCTCTAGTAATCCAGCAGAAAACTGTAGAGGTCAATTCAAAAAGAAGCCAGAATGCTGCTGGCCCAGAACACACTCCATGTGCTGAACAGTTTCACTTAATTGTCCATCCCTCCCTCTTTTCATCTTCGAGTTACTGAAAAGTGCTTTCATATGTAGAGTGTTTTCAGAGGAATAAGGCATGTCAAAACTGGAATACAAAAAGGTATGCTTAGAACCTGTGTGCTGAAATGGTTTTGTTACAGTTTTGGAGGCTTGGTTGAGGTGCTGCAAATATCTGTTCCTTATTCCTATGTCTTGACCACATTCTTGTGTCAACATTGTTGAACATAAATGGTCCAGCACCAGTAAGGCGTATAATGAACCTGATTGTTCACTGAGTGCCATAATATGTAAGGATTTTACATTTAGTCTCACATTCTTAATATATAGCCATAAAAAGTTAATTTAGTTCAAGTGTTAAAAGTACCCATACTAGCTGTTATTAAAATGTAATTTAAAGTAAATATAAACACATGAGAAAATCAATGCAATGTTAATGTACCAGTCATGTGCTATCTAGAGTAACTTGTTTCATTTATTTCCATACTTATCTTTTCTTAAGTCTTTTTCTATACCTGGTGCAATTGGAGCCTGCATATTATAGCTCAGCTTTGTATTTTAGTGATGCTGTTAATATGTAACACATACTTCCTTACATCTTAGCCCCTATTTCTCTCTGCATATGCTAAGACAGAAAGACTTGTTGGGTTACTGTGTGATAAAATGCTGATGTGTCTGTCGCGTAGATCTGTTTAAGACTGTAGGTTTATTAAAATATTGAATGTAAATTAAAACATCATCATATAATAAACTGCAGTAATCATCTCCTTGGAATATTAAGTAAATGCAGATAAATGACACATTATCTAGGTGTATGTGTAGAGAAAAAAAGAATTTCAACAGTTTTCATCACCAGTTGTGGAAGGAGAAAAAATGCTTTATGGTACTTTAGATAATGCAGTTCTGAAACAGACCTTGCTGCCCCAGTTCAAGCATAATCCATATAACAGCTATATTGCAGTGAGGATAAGATCATCTTATAAGTACCGTAAAAGTGCAATCTGCCATGGTTTCCCAGTTTTTCCCTTTTCCAGTTCCTTTTTTTAATCAGACTTAAATAGACTCCCAGCAGTAGTTTATCTGTGCTGCATCAGAAGATAGATATTTTGGGTTAGTGAGAACAAAAAGCCCTATAGGTAGTAATTACTACTCTCTCGTGAACAGTTAGCAAAGAGCATCTCATTCCTCCAAAAACAAACAGGAAAAAAAAAAAGAGGTTATTTTCAGGCACCCTTGCAAACAAAAATCATCCTGAACTATGTATTTTAATAGGGAAAATACTAGCATATGTAATTAGAAAGGTATTTTCCTCGATGAAAGAGATTTGTTATAATGTTAAAAACCACTAATGTTGACAAGGACAGCTTTAGAAAGCAAGTAATGTTCCATTTTAATATCAATTGTAGCATTTATTAATATTTTAGAAACCAGGGAGCATGTCTTTAAAAATCAAATGCTATAAGAAAGCAGTACTTTACAGAGTGCTTCCTAAAACGGACACATTGTCTAGCTATGTATGGTCTGGTTGTGCCATTTATTTGAAACACATACACAATGTATTTGTTATCAGCATGTCCAGATGCATTTAAGTAAATGGTAATGTAGGAAAAGTGCTTTTTGAACTGAGGGAGAGATCTGAAGCTCTTTTTTGTATATGCTCCTTAACAGAATGATTCTGATGAAGGTATCTAGAACTTTCCATAGCCCTGATAAATAAGGGTATTGGCCCATCCAACGTTTTCTAGGTGTTGTTCCCATTCCTCCACTAATTTCTGCAGAAACTTGTGGGTCAGTGATGTCTGTTGCATGTCTTCTAAGGATCAGAATGTTTTCTCCAATTTGGGCAAGCAGGGAAGTCTGTTACAGAAAGTTATTTACCGTTGTTGTTACCTTTGATAAGCAGTAGTGAGAAGGTGAGAAGGGAGGGAGGCTTTGAGACAAGTGTGGGAATGTGATTTGATTCCATCGCTCTCTGCTAACCTAGCCAAATATCTTTATTCTTGTAGTGTCTTTCTCCATGAGTAGTACTTCTTATAATAGTGCTTACTCCATCTTTAAAGAGTTGACTTCACAGAAAATATGACAAGGCACTTCTATGTTTCACCCCATGTACCTACCACAATACTTTCCCCCTGCAGTACAAAACCCCACAACCCAAGCATATAATTACTGCAAGTCTTTCACCTATAGCACTGTCTACAGATATGAGATGCTCAACAAAACTTATTTCAAACTGTGGACAGGAGACACAATATCGGAAAATAGCAGAAAGTCTTTCCAAAAGGAAAATATTACATTATAAACTTTGAAATCGAATTGAAATTCATTTAGTTTGGGTGAAAGAAGTGCAGCAAACAGTATAGTCTTCAGTTATTACAAGGTAGTGTCAAAAGTAAAGTAGCAAAAGATGACCAGTTTTGGAGGAAAGTTACTGAGGAGCATGTATTGTACTGATGCTCCAAGTAGGAATAACATTTTTCTTCCCATTATACATAATTTTTCTTAGGTAATTGTTAGCTTATGTCAGGGAAATGTGACTGTTTCACTTTATGTGGACCTGTGCTGGCTTGAAGGCAGTTTGAGAGACATCTGAGCGCACATTAGATTTCTGCACAAAATTCAAATGGAGTAAGGTACATTAGGTGTTTAATTTTCTTTGCATACTCCTGGAGGACCATTGGCATGCCTGTCCTACTTTATGTGGAAAAGTAATTTTGAGAAGGGACCTGCTATGGCAAAAAACCAAAGTAAAAGCAACTTCTCAACTTTCTCCACCAATTAACAGTATCTGAAGCTCAGGAGAAGGTTACACTGAATGTTACTCTCCAAGGAGTTTTTACTGAGCTTGAGGTCTGCCACCACCGATGTGTGTATCTCAGGATAATGTTTTGACCAGACTGGTGCAAGGCAGTTTTTATAGATGCATAGTTCGGTTAGTTGCCCCTTTGTATTCATGGATCACTTTGCTAGGAATTCCTTCAGAGCCCTGACACAGTGTGACCTTGAAGTACATTCAGGATCCTGAAGCAAGCCCTGAATGACTACTGCTTCCATGGTGTGCCACTGTGCAGGGATTGCATCTTGGAGGCAATAAAAAAGTACTGGCTGCAGTCTAGATTTGAGCTTGATTGCTCAGCTCTACCTTTGGACTGAGTTGTTCCTATATCAATTGATAAGATAGTAGTCTAACCAGTAATGAGTTATGGATCCTACCAGTACTGTGTTAAGAATCTCTTCAGCTTTGTGTTGGACATATAACTCTTCTGATTCTTTTTGGTTTTGCATCAGTAGTTGAGTGGGGGAAACAAACAAAAAAAATCCTTTTATTGGTTTGATTTTTACAGGAAGTGTAGTTTGTTTCAGATTTCTGTCATTACTTATGACCAAGTTCTAGCTTATTTCACTGATAACTTTGTGCATTAGGGACAAACAGTGTTTAAACATTCCCCATCCATTGTCTTAATTTCCACAGTTTTTTCAGTTCTACTAGAGATTTAACTTCTCCCTTATTCCATTCGGGGTTTTATTAGGTCATTGTATTTCTACTACTGCATCCTTTTCCAGCAGCTAGTAACAGGCGGGCTGTTGGATAGGCATGCTTTGCTTGGGATCTGAATGCTGGCCAGAGCCCCAACATAACAAAATAATTGACTTCAAATCAGCTTGGCCCAAAGGCTCTGAAAGATATAGTTCCCAGTATGTGACTCTTCTTCTATTTCTTGTTCTCTTCCAGCTAAAATGCCTTCTGAGTAGACGAATCATGTGGGAGCTGTTATCCCTTAGAGATCATCTACACTGTTGGGTACTTAATACAGAATCTATGACAGGTATGAAGCTGTGTATCCTAAAAAAGGTAAGTGAAACGTAAACAGCGTATTTTCTTCTCTGGTTTGTAAAACCAAACAGATGGGCTTTGCAAAAGAATTATTTGACATGTTCATAAATACAGTGGGGTGCCTTGTTTCTTTAAATTTGAAATTTCCACTCTTACTAATATTTTAATATTACTATTTTAATTAATATTACTATTTTAAATTTCCACTCTTACCAATAGGATCCTGTTCTTTAGAGAATTCTTTCTTGAAATGATAATCAAACAGCAAGTGAATTCTTGGCGTGTTGGAGTGAAAACAAAGCTGTATTTGTTTGAGTGTCACTTGCCGTTCTGTCCCATTTCTTGATCTGACAGCCAACCTTCAGAAGTCTGTGGCATTCCACATTGCAGATTTCTTGGCTTCTTCTGACTGTCCCTGGTTTGGCCTGAGAAGTGAAAAATAAACCCTACAGAAATTTTCTTGCAGTGGTCTACTGGGGAAGTAACCCAGGCACTGGACCAGAAGTTCTTGATGTTGGGAATGTTTCTTGACACTGGGGATGAAAAGGTGTAAGTTGGAGAAAAATAACTCATTGGGATCTGAAGTTCTTTGCCTGCTTTCTGTTTAATAGGAATAGAATCATAGAATTGTTTAGGTTGGAAAGGACCTTTAAGATCATCAAGTCCAACTGTAAACCTAGCATGGCCAAGTCCACCACTAAACCGTGTCCCTAAGCACCGTGTCT
>NW_009630840.1:33993-34350 GCF_000690535.1 Cariama cristata | reverse complement strand
CTCTGTACGTTCGCCAGCACCCCAAAGTCTTTCTTGTAGTGAGGGGCCCAAAACTGAACACAGTACTCGAGGTGCAGCCTCACCAGTGCCAAGTACATGGGGACCATCCCTTCCCTAGTCCTGCTGGCCATGCTATTTCTGATACAAGCCAGGATGCCATTGGCCTTCTTGGCTGCCTGGGCACACTGCTGGCTCATATTCAGCTATCTGTTGACCAACACCCCCAGATCTTTGCTGGGCAACTTTCCAGCCATTATTCTCCACTCCTGTAGCGTTGCATGGGGTTGTTGTGACCCAAATGCAGGACTTGGCCTTGTTGAATTTCGTACAGTTGGCCTTGGCCCATCGATCCAGCTT
>NW_009630840.1:0-33711 GCF_000690535.1 Cariama cristata | reverse complement strand
TGGGAAACAGTGTCAAAGGCTTTACTAAAGTCTAGGTAGACAACATCCACAGCCTCTCCCTCATCCACTGAGCGGGTCACCTTGTCATAGAAGGAGGTCAGGTCGGTCAAGCAGAACCTGCGTTTTATAAACCCACGTTGACTGGGCCTGATCACCTGGTTGTCCTGTACGTGCTGTGCGATGGCACTCAAGATGATCTGCTCCGTAACATTCCCCAGCACTGAGGTCAGGGTGACAACCCTGTAGTTCCCTGGATCCTTCTTCCAGCCCTTGCTGTAGATGGGTGCCACATTTGCTAACTTCCAGTCAACTGGGGACCTCCCTGGTTAGCCAGGACTGCGGATACATGATGGAAAGTGGCTCGGCAAGCACTTCTGCCAACTCCCTCAGTACCCTTGGGTGAATCCTGTCTGGCCCAATATCACTCCTGCTAGTGACTTAGATTTCTGAGGGACATACTTTTGCTACCATGAATCACCTTGTATCCTTTCAGCAGCCCACAGTATTCTCTACATTTTGGAATGTTATAAACAAAATCTCCCGAACTTCTTTGGCTGGAAGGATCTTTTAGCATCTATTGTACTGTAACCTCTTTAGTTAAGTAGACAAAAGAAGAACAAAAGATCTGCTAAAATTGTGAGTTCTCACTGCTTGAGTGATTTGAAACTCTTGATCTCATAGCCAGATTCCACATGTTCTATCTTTGTTGATATCGATGAACTGAATTAAAGCATGGTCTGCCAAGCCCATCTGAGATAGCCAGGAGCTGTACAGACACAGGGAGAATAGCTTCTGCTTCAAAGAACTTGCAATAAACTATTTTGTTTATTGATAAATGCACAGTTGATATTACTTGCTCAAGGTGGTTGATCTGGTCAACGAAGCAGCTGTGTAACCCCAGTTTCCAGTCTGGTATCACATAAATCATTCTACCTAATCATTAACCATTTTGTTCCCTTCCAAAATGGAATATAATAAAAATAAAACCTTTATTTGATCTTTTCAATGAAAATATCTCCTTCACTACCAGTCTCCAAATTAGTGATGAAGACATAACTGTGCTTCTCCTGAGTCGTCTATCCACCATATATCTTGTCTTTGCTTATTTAACTCAGTTACTCCTCTCTGTGACTCTTATAGGCTATGAATTGTGGGTAATAATAAACTTTGTGCTTATTTGCTGCTGTTCTTTGTTTTCAACTCATTACTGTGGCTGGATGATACAGCTTTCTTCTAGTCACAAAGGAAGTATTTGCTGTCTTGTTTGCATAATTCTGTTTTAATCTTTTCTCTTGGTTAGTATTCTGTTCCTTGCTGGAGCTCTGTACCACCTAATGGATTTCTGTCTGCAAAGGTGAATCAAACTTGTAGGTGAGTACAGATTTGCACTCAGCAACCCCTCCCTTGCTAACTTGGCTTTTCACCCCAATTTAATCACTATGAAAGACCAATCTTACTCCCTACAATTTGAAAAAAGTAATGCAGGCATCTTTTGCATTAGACAGGTTACCTTGCAAAATCAGGTTGATTTTTTTTTGTTTGTTTGTTTCGAAGGGCATCTTGAGCTTTCCATGATACTGAGAAATCCCAACTTTAGCCATGAAAAGGATAAACCTATCGGTGCCTGAGGCAATGCAAGTGAAGACCTTGCCAAACTCAAATGTTTATACTTTTGGGAATATATCCTAACCACCATAATTTCACAAGATGATTCAGTTGCCCCATGGCTTATTTATAAAACGTTAAACTGTTAAACATAATTAGTATAAGCATCCTAATCTCTCTAGAGAGTCTTTGCCCATAGTATTGCTTGGAGCCTGTGTAAAATAGTCTGGAGTATTTTATAGTTTTTGTTTTTGTTTGCTTTTATTTTTTGACACTGAATGGGAAAGGAAATCTCAAAGATAAAGTATTTTCTTTCTTCTTGCAGGCTACTACACTCTGCTGGTGAAGCTGTGGTAGTTGCGTTCTATCCTAGAGTAACATGATACATTTGGGTACCTCTGGTTTTAGTTGTATGCAGTGATTGGATTTTATCACCATATGATGAGAACATTGTGATGTGGCCTGTCTGGGACTATTTCTTGTCATCAAATGGAAAAGGAAACTGTCTGTTTATTAAGTAGACTATGATGTTGGGAGAATGTAAAACTAATGTTCTGTTTGCTGCAGTAGTGGTCTGTGTCTACCTAGGAAGTCTCAGAAACCAGGTGAGGTTTTTTTTTTTGTTGGTTTAAGACATAAATAGTTTGGGACCCAGTCCTGTGAGAATTTTTTCTTATGTCATACTGTCTCATCTTTAGTCAGACAAGGACCAAATGCTATATCTTTATCCCTGAATGTATGGCAGGTAGCTAAGAATATAGCTGCTTTGGTGAAGAGTCTTTGAAGGTAGAACTTTTTTTCCCTTTAGTGAACCTGCTGGCATTCTTTAACTGCCCTTTTAGTTTCCTAAGTTTTGGTGGTGGTGTTGGTTTTCAGTGATTACAATAACTGAATGAAAGGAGGAGTGGTTGTAGTAGGGGTTACCATGGCAGCAAACATGACATGAAGTAATGATGAATTTGGATTTTAGGTTTAGTCATGTGTGCTTTGATTAATGTTAAAATACCTGGAATGTGTTTGATACTTACTAGTCTTTCAAATAATTTAACTTTTCTTGTGGTATGGAAATCACTAATGGCTATCAGAAGAGGGTCATCTTTCTAATTGGGACTTCTAGGCTGCTGATAGTGATTCACATGTGGACTCTTACACACTTAATGGTGTGCAAACAGAGATTTTAATGGATGGACACTAAAAAGGACCTCCTAGGCTCTCATCTTTGTGGAAGACTCTGTCAGCTTATGGATTCAGTGTAAGTTAAGTTCATTTGTGTTTTTTTTTTATCTATTAAGATAGTTAAAAAATGTAGATAGGGCATTGGAATTTGTTGGCAGAATTCTAAAGGCAAATAATAGGCATTAAGAAGTTGTCTCCATGAAGTCTCACAAGTGAGAGCTTAATGTCTATCGTAAACATGGCACAGATTCAAGTCACTTTGGACATTGTATTTGTATAGGAGGAAAACCAGGTTAAACAGAGCTTGACGTAAAAGTGATTGGACAGCAATAGAAACTTCTCCTTAGTCTTCAGTGAGTTTTGGGCTCACGTTTTTCTGAATTTGCTAAGTGTTCAACAGCGAAGGCAATCAAACTTTGAATAATCTTAAAAATTCAAGGAAGTATTTCTCACTGTTTTTGTCCAATAAAAAGTCAGTTTGAGCACCAAGATCGTGTGTGAACAGAAGAGCACACAAATACAACCAAAAAACCAGCCAGAGACCTGAAGGAAAGCTTTATCTGAGTAATTCTCTCTAATAATTGTTTATGGATGGTAGTACTGTTTGCTGAAAAGGATTTCTGTTTCTGACCTTTGTGGAGGAAACCTTTAAATAAGGATTTGTATGAAAAGTGGGACAAGACACTGGATATGACAATATGACAAGACAATGGATATTAGAAACCAAGGAGAAAGAAGAAATTGGGAAAATGGGAACAGGGGAGCTGAAATAAGAGCAGAGGCAAGTTTGTTCTTCAGCCTCTCAATATAGTTTTTGATACTGATCTTTTCAGCCTAAGAGCATGTAGTAAAGGGAAGAAAGGCATTAAGACCTCCGTTGGTCACATTGATAGGGAGATAACATCTTTTTAGTGAGGATGCAGGACATATCTGCAATATATTGCCACACAGAACCTGAAGTAGTATAGTTTGATCTTTGTGTTGTCACAGTCCCAGAAAATGATTATTTCATTCTGCTGCCACTGATTTCAATACAAATTATTATCCTTTTAATTTGTGACTGATATTATGAACATAGCTGATTGCATCTAAAATCCCTTCCATTTGTTTAGCTTAGGATTCTGCTGCTATGCCTTATCTTTTGGCTTTTATCCCCGAATCTGCAACAAAAATATGAGTCTCAAAGAAAGATTTGTATGAAATTATTTTGCCTATGACAACAGCCAGATTGTAAATGACATGTGACAAGGCAAAGGGTGGATGTTCCGGTTTAATAACAACAATTAATCAATTGATCAATTACTCTATGTCCCTAGGGAAAATGGTATGTTACGTGGATGCAGTTGCCTTATTTTATGATCTGTTGCATTGCCCCTGGGGAAGTTCAGGTTCTTCTATGTGATAATCACCTGCTCAGAAGTGACAGTGAATTTAAAATACAGCCTTCAACCTCCCTAGGTTGGTGGATCATCAGATTGAACAATATAGTCATGAGTCGGTGTAGATCATCTACACCTCTGTTCTACCCAAAGAGAGTAAGAAGTTTTGTTGAGGTTTTCTGAAAATTGACTGTAGTAGAGCAAGATAGAAATTAGTTCTTTTAAGATTTCCTTTATAATTACATGTACTCAGTTATATGAACTGGTGAGTGCAGATAAAGAAATAAACTAGATCGATGATTTAACAGAAAATCTATCCAGATGTATCTTTTGCAGAAATCCTAATTTAGTCTGAATTACAGGTATGGTTACCTTTTGTTCTCAATGTTCAACATGGCCTTAAATCCAATTAATTTGTCTGTGAACTTGAAAGGTGATTTCTTGCCATGAAATATTGAAACCCTGCAGGATGAACTGAAAGGTAAGAGTTTTTTTCCTGACAGTGAATGTCTTGACCCTTTGTCACTAACTCTAAACCCCCAGTTATTTTGACATAACTCAGATCGACTCTTTTGTTTGAATGAACCTTGCAGAAAACAGTCTGATTAAACAGTTCTGTCTGTATGTATCACCTGCAGCGTATTTTTTTCTCATTTGTTTATTCTACAGCTTTTTCACAAATAACTGGAGCTTTACCTCTTGTTACAGCTTATCTAGTCCTGCAGTTTCTTCCATCAGTAACTTCCCTGGAGTAATAATCCTCTATTTGTAGCACTGTCAGCATCCCCGCAGTAACCAGGTAGGATGTCACAGACAGCAGTGGATTATGATTTCTATTAAACAGTATGTAAAATTTTAAAACCAGTGTATTTTCATGACCCAGTGTACATATTAATGAAAAACTAGTCTTATTCGTCTAGATAACAAAATTAAAATCCAATTGCTTTGAATGTTGTGGTACATAAATAGAATGAAGAATTCTTCCCATGGTGTTAGCAGTATATAGAATCATGGAATCATTATGGTTGGAAGAGACCTCAAAGATCATCAAGTCCAACCGTATGCCCAATGCCACCATGCCCACTAAACCCACTAAACCATGTCTGGAAGCCCCACATCTAAACGTTTTTTGAACACCTCCAGGGATGGTGACTCCACCACCTCCCTGGGGAGCCTGTTCCAATGCCTAACAACTCTTACAGTGAAGAAGTTCTTCCTAATATCCAGCCTGAACTTCCCCTGACGCAACTTGAGACCGTTTCCTCTTGTCCTATCGCTAGTTACTGGGGAAAAGAGACCAACCCCCACCTCACCACAGTCTCCTCTCAGGTAGTTGTAGAGGGCGATAAGGTCTCCACTCAGCCTCCTTTTCTCCAGGCTAAACAACCCCACCTCCCTCAGCCACTCCCCATAAGACTTGTTCTCCAGGCCCTTCACCAGCTTTGTTGTTCTTCTCTGGACACACGCCAGCACCTCAGTATCCCTCTTGTAGTGAGGGGCCCAAAACCAAACACAGTATTCAAGGGATGATCACTTCCCTAGTCCTGCTGGCCACACTATTTCTGATAACAGACCATTGATGACAAGATGGCGTCCTCAGTTATTCCAATGAGGAATAGCTATTCTCTTGCTATTATTTAGCTCCGATTTTAATAGATTTAAAGAGTAGGCAACAAAGATGAAGTATAAACAACTATTTCTTCAAAGAAGCAAAGATCATGTAGAGTATGGAAGAACTAATTCTGAACCTTTCCAATTTAGCACTATTTTGTTTTCAGTAACACCAGTGGGTCTTGTCAAAGCAACTTTCAGTTAACTTCCCTTTCGTTAGGAGCACAGTTCTGATTTTTTTAGGAATTTATCTTTTCATAAAGCATATAGTGTGATTTGAAACATTAACCCATTCTCAATGTGTGAATTGGAAAACCTACACAAGTCAGCATTTCAGAGGATGGCGTTTTATCAAGATAAAGTATGAAAAGTATATTAAGAATACTAAGAAAAGTATATTACAATGTTTCATTTGGTTCTTCCCTGGAATTTAAAGTTCTACTGACATTCGAAATTCTTGCTGTAAAGTTAAAACCAACGAAGTATTAACGTCAGCTCTGAGTGAGTAGATCAGAAATGTAAGGTATTATTTGTGCTTTACCAGTTATTTTCCTTGAAAAGATCTTATGTGGTCACCAAAAGGGAGGACTGGGAGACATTTAATTTCGTCAGTCTTCAATGTATTTTGATCTAAACAAGAATCAACTGATAATTTGTAATATGGCTTTCCAAAGATGGAAAGAGAACAGTAATAATCAGGGAGCAAATAAAAGAAGAAACCAGTCCAAAATAGCATTTACTTTTCTGGAACCTTCTTAAACTTGCATATCTACTGTTCAAGAAGTGGTCTACATCATGAGTGCATCTCACATCTCCATGATGTGGTGCCAAATACTGTTTCCTTAGAATACATAAAATCATTTTGACTGGTGAGTGATCAGATGTGTCAGTCAGATGTCAGTAGGGCCATCTTGGCTGTATGCTTCTTTCAATATAGTGGAAGTGTCCAAAGGTAGGATAACTATTAGATTTAACAGAGAACTACCAAAACTCAGTATGTATGATATGCCACTTTAAAAAAGTATGGACCAGATCAGATAATCACAATAGCTTTACTTCAATAATTTGAAATATGTACAACACGTTTGAAAAATATACAATATGTACAATAATTTGTGTTGGAATTTGAGCACAAATTACGTTGATTTACATCAAGAATGTGGCTTGGTCCAGGAGATCAGTGAATAAACTGAAATAAATGGCAAACTGATTTGATCAGTTAAGGAGACATTCTCAGAGAAATGATGGTAAGCACTAGCAATGTACCTGTTTTGTAGAAAATCAAGCAGTAGAAATGTGAAGAGTAGATTCATCATTTCTATGCATGGAACACACCAACTTGTGATATTTTAGAAAGATTTACTGCTGTCTCAAGAACAAAAACTCACTAATCAGGATCAGCAAACAATTTCTCTAACTCGCAAAACAACTTACCTGTGTTACATGCATGGTATTTGCAGATATAAGAAAAATACCTGAACTGAGAGGATAATTTGCAGAAAACAAGTTAGTTGATTATTTTAACCTTTGGTTTTATTTGCTTTGCAAGTTGAACATGCCAGTTCATTGGTATGAAATTTTAATTCTGGAATTTTATTCCCAGCTATTCAGGAATAATTAATAGTTGTTGTCCATATCCTGTTAGTTAGGTGTAGTTGCTTGGATTTGCTGTGGGATCCTGTTTCTGCTCCTCCTTGAGTATGCAGATACTGTGAGTTATGCAAGTGTATTTGGTTGTGAGTAGTTGTAAATAGAACTAACTCTGAAATTCTCCTTCTGTAGACACTCATGAAGGAAAACTTGGTTGTATGAATGTTTTCAGAAAGTATCAACAAAATTGTTTTAAAATAATAACTGAATTGGAATGAATATTGTTACACTTTTGTGAGTGAAGTGATTCATTGTGTTTCAGTAGAAGAGGGAACAACTGACGATTTTTTGACTGGGAGATTTTTCAGGGCATAGAGTTCTCCCCCTTTTCAAGTACAGGGTTTCTCTTCTTTTTGAAATAAAGTGAAATGGTGCACAATTTCATCTACCTTGAAGAATTTAAGAAAAAGCTCATTAGAAAATCCTCATGGTTTTGTGTTTTTTTTTTCCTCTATCCCCAAAAAAGATGCTTTCCACAGGAAAATATCCTCTAGTCCATAGAGGACTGCAATTTTGGAGCTTTGACTGCCTAAAGCCTAGTAGTAAAATCTGTTCTTTTGTGTAGGTAAGAAATGTCTTTTTCACTTTGTTCAGAAGCAGCAAAACATGAAGTAGCTTCAGTAAGATATTTGTACATTTAGAAGACAAGCAGACCTCTGAATTAGATACTTTTTTGTAGTTTTGAATATATTTCCGTAGCCTATTAATTTCTCTGTCTTAAGTCTCTCTAATGGTAGCTAAATGCTAAAGACTTGCTTTAATTGCAAAGGCAATAAAAGCTTCATGTTCATACAGATTTTTTTCTTAGATGAGTCACTACAGTTTCATTATTCTTATTTTTATAACCTAAAATAACATTTTTGGATGTATATATTGAAATGAAAACCCACTTCAACATAGTATCTCTGTTTGCATTGTCTCAGATACTTTACCTGGATTATGACATATGCCTGATTTCTAACAGCATTTTTTTATACTCTATATATGTATGTGTTAACCTGTGTGCAGCATAGTTGTTATAAACAGTTCACTCCCTTGGTACAAAAATAACCATTATCTGTGACCAACCAGAATGTACTGTATACGTAAGAAAATCCTGGATTTACTTAATATGAGAATGAGTTCATCTATTGGTCATAACAAAATTTTCATTGTTTTAAACTGCCTGTCATTTTCATTAACTAGGATGTGCATGAGAACCATTCTTAACGACTTTGTGTTGTTTCAATTAAGTTGTTCTTAGATCAAATCAAATAATGGTAGGATTTGTTGATCTGCAAAACTGCCTTCCCCATATGGATTGGTATGAGATTATCCCACCAGGGGTTTAGTATCTGGGAAATGAAAAAAAATATATCTGAATGACTAAATGTTTTCAAAAGGAGAGAACATCTATGATAATGAAACTGAGACTATTTTAAAATGCAAGACATCCTCTTGAAAGCCGGTACTAAGCACACTCAAAGAAAACATTGTGTGCTAAACACTGTGCATTATGATTATGAAACTAGGTCTCGTTTAATCCATCAATATTTTGGTATGTTTAATATTTAAAGAGTCTTTTTAAACCATGACTCAGAAAACCCTGGGATAAAAATGATTTTAGAAATAACAAAGCATACAGGAATGGAAGATAATTTGACCTTTATTACTGTATTGTCGTAAGTAAAAGAAATTCAGCTGTAGCAGTAGTCTGCATATATATGTAATCTGCAACTTTTCCAAACAGAAGAATACATCGGAGTATTTTCCATAATTTTGAGACTTTTACAAATCAAGTACATAATAAAATATGAGACCGTAATAAATGCAGTTATGCATCCCAAATATATGCTGAATGTGTTTTCTTATTCAATACAAGGAAATGTAAACGGTTGAAGAAAATTTTGTTTTCACTGTAATCGATAGAACCAATTTTAAAGAATACTTACAGAAGCTGAAGCAATGACTCATCACCTTGGTTTTATCATAACGTAGGAAATGTTCCCTTATCAACTTGAGTGACCTGAATATATGGTTTTTATATTCAGGACTTAGTTTATAAATGAAAAACTCTTAGAGGAAAAACAGGTGTTTTAAAAAAGGTACTATGACTATATTGTATGATTTGAAAGAAAAACTTTCAGTCAGATCTTGCCTGGGACGTTGTTTCATATGGATCCTCTCTTGGTGTGTGTTATCGTTACACTGGATACCATGCATCCTGAAAGGCATTCAGGAGCTACTGAGTTGTGTAAAGAAACACAAATTGAAGTTGCACTTCTTTTACCCCTTCTGTGCTCTGCCATGCACTATTCCAACACTGTGTTTTTCACAGTACTAACAACTTTCAAATAGCTGCTGTGTACCTTATACAGATGCTAAACCATATATGCAGAAGTTACAATTTATAAGAATTCTAGTAGGAGGCTGATGATTGTTTCCTTTGGAAAGAGGTCTTAACTACACAGACTTGTGGCTTGGGTAGCTCTTGTCACAGTAAGTCATGTGTGTGTGTATACCCAAATAGTTCCCATGAGTACACCAAATAACACCACAGTCAAATTAATATGAAGAGTTTGGTAAATCCTTTGTTTGTGCATTGATATTATGGTATCGTCTTTAGTTTAGAGTATCACATAATTTCCAACCCCTCAAATATATGTTGCTTTATTCGTGATGAGGATACCAGGGCTTTATGTTGATGGAGGATGTTAAATGTAGGATGTTATGTCTGTCTGTATGGAATGTGTATAGTGAAAAGGCAAGCCACTGCAGTTAAATGTCACCTTGGAAAACCTCTGCTCTGTCACATGGAGAAATATGAATAATTTTACCTACTAACAGAGATCCGCTTAACATAATTCATATAATTAGATAACCAAGTTCCTGTGAATTAGATGGCTTGCTATTAGTTCATGGTCATCTCTCAGTAAGCTGTTTTTTGTGCACCTACTCACAGGATTTCTTCAAGAGTGGGGCAGAACATTAAACTTCTTGTTTAACCCAGAGGCTTGTTTTGCAGAATTGCCATATAATGGGTTATGTGGTAGCAGTTGCACCATTCAAAGTGCTACAGAATGCCAAATACAAGTAACTACTTTAAAGCAGGATCCTCATCAAATGAGTGTAAACTCTTTACATTTGCAGGGACAATTAATTTATAAGGACAATTAAAATGCTGTACAGAGCTAGCTTTGGGCAGCAAGATAAATAGTCCAAAGTGAAATCACACATGTCATAGACAAGCTGCTTCTGGCTTGTTTAGATTCTGTGGATGCCTTTATGTCACATTACTGTGACAACAGGGTAGACATACTCTCTGTGCCTCGGTTCTCTGCTGGAGATAAGGGAATACTACTTTACATCCTGATGGTAAATTGATTGGTGTCTGTTAGTCATTCGTATGATACAGGAGAAAGCTTCCCAGAAAAAATTTATGAAGAAATTAATAATAAGATATTCAAAGAAGGTTTTTGAAGTGACATTAAAGACCTGTGGCATTACATTGACTAATGGAGATAGAATAAAATAAAATACTTTTTTGTTCACTAAGTGAGCGTCATCCATCTTATTTACCAAACAAGGTGGAGTCCTAGGAAAAAACAAATATATGCATCGATGACTGCAGAATGAGTGCTGTCAAATCAGCTTACTACACAATTGCAAGAGTAATGTGAGTTATTGCTGTTTGGTTTTCCCTTCAGCTGAAAACCAGGAATCCGGTGGACCATGACAATGCTCCTAGTCCATGTCAGACCAAAAAGTAAAATAGAGTTGCTTAAAACACCTTTGGTGATGATTAAAACTAAGAACTTCTTCGTCTTGTGAATAGTAACCATGTCTCAGGGGATATGATTGTAACCACTCAGATAGCTCAGGCCCAGTTGCAGAAACAAGTCTGTCTGTGCCCTGCATCGCAGTGTTGCCAGCTATGTATGCTCTGGTCCTCTCAGGAGTAAGAAAAGCTTGGTAGCGCTGTCAGTAGCATCCAATTTTATGAATATGCATGTGGATTTTCCAGCCATGATTAAGAACTGAAGGAGAGGAAAAGAGCCATTTTGTCTATCCTTGCTTATTTCAGCCTGCCACTAAAAGTTATTACAATAAATTCAATTTATATGTTTATAAATGTCATAACGTGAATCGTACCACTGCTGACACTCTGAATTGCTCATGGTCTCAACTCTTTGGAAGAGCTCTACAGCCTAGAGTTTCACATGTGCTTCCTCAGCAGAGGATAATCAGAGTTAATTATGCCCAAGTGTAACCTGCTTATGCAGCAAATAATTTTTAGAGGTATTTCTTTCATTGACACTCTAGCTACTTTGAGCAAGCTTGACTTTAATGAGCTGCCCCTCAGTTTCTTTTCTAGACCCTGTAAACTATTTTGTCTGCTTTGTGAGCTTAAGCCTGTGATGTGTCTCCCAGACCTCGTAATGTTTATGGTGATGCATATTTGTTTTTCATTAACAGCAACACGAGGCGAAATGAAAATTAAGGCTGCATACAAGTTGTCTAGTATTTGACTTGTCCCTTCTCTCCTTCCTTACACACCTCCATTGAAGGCAGTCCATCACACTGGACTGCTGGGAGAAAACACAAATATTTCAGCATGACAAGGGTAGGGAAGAAATCAGATTTTTACACTGGAATCTGCAGTAAGGGGTCCTTGTAGTGTCCAAAGAAGACCTGAAAGTAAGAGAGTGTTGCTTGGCCATCTGGGTCTCTTTGGGCTTTATTGCATGAGAAGACATTACATGGATCAGGCCTTGGGTTTTCTCCTGCAGTGGCAGACTGCTGTGAAGAGCTGTACCTAGAGCTTTCAAGCAAGCTGTAGAGGGACATTTGAGCTCTGAACATGGGGGCAGATAAATGCACACATGTTAGTTACACAGTATGAGATACAAAAAGCTAAAATAAACGTGGATGTCTAACAGAAACTTAACAGAAACCAAGCCAGTTATCTGTATGCTATGTAAATAAAACAAATAGTAAATGGGTTTAAGCATGTTTAGATTCTAAGTTGCCATGCATATCTTTATAAATAATAACATGAATATTGTGAATTCATGCAAGGGTCACTTAGTCTTTCCTTTGTAAAAAGGAGGGAAAAAAGAGAAGTTTTATATTATGAAAGGCTTTTTTCTGTTTGACTGTTTTCAAATATGTGTGTTTATATATACAACATTCTGTATTTGGAACTGACTATAGAGTAAAAACCTTGCATTTTAAAATCACTATTTATTTTCAATGTTAATAAATAAATAAGTGCAGGAAGCAGGGAAGGAAGATTTGTTTGCAGAAGACTGATTTTGTTTTAAACATTTTTAAAGTGAAAATTAGCTAAGTGTAGTAAGAAATCCAGTTTGTCCCATTTTACTTTAAATTATCTGTTCTGTGGCATATCGATGAGGAATGATATAACTCACAGAAAGATTTTGAGAATCTGTCTGGTAAGAAAGACAATTTATAAGTGTGTTATATTTATCAGTAACTCAGTAATCTGCTGTGGTTTGGTAATCACGTGTTTGTTGCAAAATGCTAAAGAGCTTACATAAGGGGTTAATGCTGTTCTCTGACCTTATGGCTCAGCTCTGTATTTTTATATAACACTTATTAAAGACTTAGGTTTTTCTGACAAGTGGCAGTTTGATTGCAGCTTGTGTAAGGTCTCTTTGCAAAATCTCCAAGAGCTGCAAACTATGAATGAGATGTTTATACTGGAAGGCTGGAGACCCATGTGTTACCTGGTAAATTTTTAAACTGTGCTTCCATCAATGGGAATGTGTTAGGGTCTTAACAGCTCTCATGCCTCTGTAAGCTGCAGTATGACCGCTAACAAACCCCAAGCAGGGCTTTTCTGTCTGACTGCTAATTGCTAGGATTCTGTTTCTGACAGTGCTTGTAACGCCTGCTTGGAAGCAAGTGGATTCATGGCACCTGAAGCATGTATAAATTATTTTCAAATTCATTGAGATTCTGTATGAACAACCAAGAAAGAAGAGAAAATGCATTTCATTTTCGCAGTAGGTCACTGGAGATGATGACCATTTGATGCAGCACAATGCTGCCAAATGAATGCCAGGGAAGACTATTTCATTGACAGCAGGTGCTCCAATGTAATACTCGGCACAAGTAGTAGTTAACACACTGAGGGGGAAGAGAGTTGCATAGGAGCGGGTTGCATTATTTTGCTGGCATTGTGGAACTAAGTTGGTTGTGTCTGGTTGATTTGCGTTTTGTTTATCAGATAACAATGAAAACCCATGTTTCTGAGTCTTGCTGGCACAGGTTTTGACATAGTACTTTGTGGATTTTTGTCCCTTAGTAAAGGAAGGTGATTACGGACAAAAAGCTGACTTTCTGATGCAGTCTCCCGGTGCATGTGAATGTGTGTGCACAACTCTGTGAGATCTCTCCAGAATCACCAAGCGGGGAGCAGTGGCGGTGCCTGTTCTCACCCGTGCCGAAGCGGGTGTGCAGGTCTGCGGTTCGGGAGCACTGAGGAAGTTGAGGTCTTTGCTCTGTGGCAAACTCACTACTCAGAGTGTGTTTAGTTTATAGGTAGATATTTCCACATTGTAGAAAAGAGAGAGCACCTTCGTGCCATTAAAGGATGTGGTTACCTGGATTTTTTTAAATATCTGGCCATAACTAGGCTGAATTTGGCAGGTAGCACATAACTCATCAGAAAATGCACGTGTGTGCAAGATTTAGAGGATTTTGGTTACTGGTTGTATCCACAGTTCTCTCAATGTTTGGTAATATAACAAAAATACCTTCTTTTGCTTGTAAAGTGGTTTGATGATTATCGAATCTCTTGTGTAAATCGGCTGCTGGCCTTTTTCTCCTGCAATACGAATATCTATAAACTAGGCCATACCAACCACTACTAACTATTTCACTAGCTGATAGTCTTGCAGGAGAGAACAAGGTGAGGATGAATACAGCAGATGAATTTGTCTTTTATCCCTGTGGGAAGATTGCCCCTGCCAGGTGGGGGTTTAGCTGTGTGGCTGGTCAGTGGCAGGAGTTTGTGCTTTCTAGGGCTGATTGTACTGAGCTTGTTCTGGGAATAAAAGGGTTCGGTTTCTGCTGATGTCAGTCAGACTCCTTTTTAGAAGCACTAAATTAAATAACAATTTAAAAAAAATGTCTTTATGACATGCTTTACCTTAATCTTTACCTTTGTGATGATGTGTGTGGTTTTTTTTTCTTTTCCCTTTTTAATTTGATTATTCATTTTTTTTCCTTTGATTGAATTTGACTTGATCACCTCTGTGTCTCATCAGAAAGTGTTTCAGACCTGAGTACAGCTTGACTTCTCCAAGTTCTTCCTTTGAACTTTCAACTCTAGATTTTAATGAGCATCCATCTGATTCTACTCAAGCTGCAGCAGATTATTACATCTGCTGTGGTACTTATTTAATTGTGTGGCTACATTACTACGCTGAGATTCCCGGAATCTCTGTAACCGCTTTGATTTAGTGTATGTTTCAAAATTGTGAAAATTCTTTTTTTCTCAGAGTTAAGGAAAATGTTTTCTAATCTAGGCTGAAATTATAGAAGGTATAAGGAATATGAGGAGGCAGTGAGCATGTGTCGTCTTATTCTTACCACCAATGGATCAGTTTCAGCTGCAGTGTTGCAGAGATGTGCTTTTGGTAGCATGGCAAAGGGTCAGTCTTCACTGGCATCTTTGAATTTAAACTTTATTAGGTGTTTGTAGCTTCTTCCCCTTGATTTATTTTAACTGGTGGCATGTCTTTTGACAACTAACATTATTACAGCGTTTATGCTGCTGGAAGTGTCATGATTTGTATAGCTGAAAATCACGTATCTTTGATAAAGAGGAATTGCTCCTCAGACTGTTTTACTGACAACAAATATACAAACGTCATTAAGATTCTTTGATACAAATCTTTGTAGTTGATTTTAGCATCTAAAACTTAATAGTAAAACTTAAATTTGGGAGGAATAGTTCCTGTTATCACTGAATTCACTGTTTCTGTTCTATTACAATAAAGTTGTACTTAGGGTGTCATTTATATTATTTTCCTAGTCCATCTTTGTGGTGTGTATTTTGTTGTTGATTTTTTTTTTCCTGTGAAATTATTAAGGGCTTCAAATCGAAACAATGATGGCATTACAAAAAACTAATTTTTGAAAAAAATTGTTCATAGGCATAGCACTGATAAAGCAACAGTATATAGGGAGATTTTTGATTAAAATTATTTTTTATTGTTGTTTGGAAATAACGGAAGGAAGCTGCTGTGTAGCACAAATCAAAATACCTTTTGATATAGAAAAAAAAATTATGCCTTCCATTTTTGTTCTAGTAAAAGTTTGACATTCTGCTTAGGAAGAGGGGAATCGCAATTTACAAAATCAAAACACTATTAGGAAAAATGTTCAAATTTCTCACAAAAAAAATTCTGGAGGGTGTGAGGACATCAGTTTGAAACAGGAATACTGTTGAACAAGAAAGAATGGTGGAAAAAGATGATATTTTTTAATAGGGAGATTTAATTCCTTCAATAAAGTAATGAAACTGCTTTTCTAATTGAAGCGTCTTCCTCACTCTCTGTGTAGCCAGCCTGCTACGTTAACTATTTCTTTGATATATTTTTAAAGCTGAGGAGTGGTTTTAATAACTTTGAGTCTCACAGGACTACTTTTGTGTTATGTAGTGATTTACACACAGCAGTCTTTCAGAAATATCTTGCTCCCCTCATTTAATATTGATATCTGAAGACCATAATTTGTTTTTCCTCTTCATGAGGATGATGTACAATTTCATTTGACATTTATCTTGATTCAAGGACAGTGTTACTTCATCTCTGCTTGGCTTTGTAGTATCTGTCATTCAGTAGAAGGGATTTTCTGCATCTGTAGGAGAGAAACTAATTTGTTGACTTGTAATCTAATGCTGTTTTAAATGGAAAGATTTTTAATTTTTCTTTACATGGCACTACGTTACTGATGATTTTACTTCAGATTCTGGATTATGCACTGCCAGTTTATTACTTGGCATGTTCAAAAGTTGTCTTTGTTTACAAAACATTGGTGAGGTACATTTTCTCCTTTCAATTTCTGATGATCTAAAATTCAAATTTTCTATTTCAGCTAAGTTTTAGGTTTTAGTATGTGGAAGTGTGCACATACCTTTTGACGATTAAAAGTAATTTTTTGTGGTAATATTCTGTCTATGGATTATGATGATTTTTAAGCATCCCAAGTCCTTTGCTGAAAGGACATGACATTGATGGTTTTTTCCTCTTCAAACTCAGATAGACTTGAAATTAGTTTCCTATGATCACCAACAAAGTCTATTTCCTTACTCTTTCTCTGTTGGTCTGCAGTTCCTTATTATATCTGAGTTCATGGGAAGTGATATATTTTGCACATGTTGGATTCTTTGTTTTAGCTAGAACTGGCTTTACCCAAGACTTCATTCTTTGTTGACCAGAAGCTGACTACTGGTAAGTTGTTGTAGCCAGGAGACATCCCGTATCATCCTATACCTCTGCTTTCAAGACCTCACCTCTGATCCCATGCCTGTTCTCCTGGATTTTTATTGTAAGGTCATATAGATAGCTCATCCCGCACAGACTAAATGCTTGCTATTATCTGTTACTTAAAATATGTAGGTAACAATAGGTGGTACACTATGCAGTTGTGCAAAGCAAAGAAAAGCTAAAACAAATGAGGTAATATTCATTGGATCTTTAGGCAGTGCTGTTGCAGCTAAACAAGCTAAAGCAAAGCTCCAGGCAGCCCCAGCGAAGTCCAGCCAGTCCTGAAGCTTGCATTGTGAGCTTAATGCAAAGCCTGTTAATAGCAATAGCAGCACCATATTTACTTGGTTGTGGGGCTGTACAGAAAATATAAATTCAATTTTTATTTTCATAGAAAAAAGAAAGATTTCTGGTGTTGGAATGAGTTTTAGGAAGAATCACTTGTGGTGTCAGAGTACAAGACAAAACATCATCTTTTTCTCAGGTCACACATTCTTAAGGGTTTTCCTAGTTCTTTTTCAAACTCTCCCTCTCCAAATCACTCTTTAGCAGTCTCAGCCCAGGCTCTCAGGTGGGAGGCAATGCATAGGAAGCTGCTGGCAGGACACCACCTGAGCTGAAGGAGCTGAGAAGCATACATCATGGGAGGAACAAATGGACTTGTCCAGATGAGTAAGACAGCTCAGCTCTGCTGCTTGAAGCAGAAGCCATAGTTATGCTCTCATGTCATCTCCTCAGTCCCAGATTTAGGTTCTGTTTGTATGCTCTGCTAAGGGTGTAACCACATCCTGTGTGAAGACAGAAAGGACTTTGTTGCCTTGTATACCACGATATGACTGTGGCATGGAATCCAGACAAATCCAGATGAATTGGACCATTCTTGCTCTATTATTTTGGACTATTCAGTTACAGTGGGTAGCAATTGCATGAAGGATTTGTGTATGTTAGTTAAGAATCTTTATTATTTCTGTGTAACAAAAATCTATATTATTTCTCTTATCTAGAGAAAAATCTTGTCTAGAAATAGAAGTTACAACTTAAGGGAACTGGTGCGGTCACTTCTCAGTTTTTTGGAATAGAACTTTATACAGAAAAATGCTTCTTTTTTTAGAGTTGCCAAAAAAAGAAAAACTGAATTTGGATCTTTTGAGGAACAAACAGGAAAAACTGCATTTTGCTATTTGCTGTCTACCAGGAGAAGGATCCATTTCTTTCCCCTCTGAAGTAAGCAAGTCTGTTGGTCCCAGAATGTTTTGGGTTTGCACATGCATGCAAGGGAAAAGATTAATTGGGTTATGAGGGAAGTAACAGGATAATCTGGACTTTTCTTAATAGGAAGGTTGCTCTGTGGCCAGGAAATTACTTCAGCCTAGTAACAAAGATGAATTGCATCATGTAAAGTTCAAGATAACACTGATAACCGTATCTGTCATCAGATCTTAAACTCAACCCTAATGTGGCCCCTCTGTATGCATCATGTGCAAAAGGCATGCAGGAGACAGAGGCTTTACTCAGTTCAGAACACTCTGAAATATTTTCATTCTTAGCACTTAAGTGTAGTCTCTTCTTAACCTTTTCCACAAGTGCAACAATTACGTGTTAATCTCCAACATTGTACAGTCTTTACCAGTGAAGTGCCTGCTTATGTTAAATGCCTCTTCCTTTCAAAAATCAAAGCTGGATATTCTACATTACCTTTTAAAGGTAGAATTGTGTTGGAACTACCTTTTAAAATCTTTGTAATGATTCTTCTAGCTGCTAACATGTATCAGTACACATCTTGCAGTGAAATGCAGAGAGTAAGTGTTCAGCTTTTAGCTCAAGATATTTCATGTTGCTTCTTTTCTAAAGCTTTTTCTTGGATTTCTAGTTTGTATTACCATTGATTTCATGGTTTCTCCACATCATTTTGTTTTCAATTTATGCATTTTGATTTTAGATTATTTTGATTGGAGGGCCTTAAAAGCTGTGGAATTGTGCTTCTTACCTATAATTTATACATCTGGACATGCTGTATTACAGACATAAGTAGAGATTTTATTTTAGTCACTCTTAAAAATATGATCAGAAAATATGGCACCTTTTTGTGGTTTTTCTTTCCATTATTTCTAATTAATTGCTCAGACTTGCTGACTGATATGCCTGTTACTGATGCTTATAATTGTATATCGATCTATTTATTTTCCCAACTGACTTTAAAATAGAAGTTGCTGTGGAATACTGTGATGGTGCCCAGTAAACTCATGTTGACAACTCCAAGGAAATTCTATAATTAAATTGGTAGACATGACTAATAAGTAACAGAAAATACAGTATTCTCCATTTGTGTTTAAACATGGAAGGTACGAAAATTTTTGATACTACATTTACCTGAAATGGTTGTAGTTACAGTTCTTTACGTTGAATCTGCTTTAAACATAATAACTTCATTGCCATATAAGTAGTTGTGAATTATGGCTATCAAGCCTGGGAACAAAAGAATTTATACAACGAATTTATACAACTCATTGTAGAAAAACCATAAGTGAAGTATTCAACTCCTATTTATTGTGGATCTTCTTACAACAATTGTTGTGGAAAGAGAACAGTAAACTAAATAAGATCTACATTTTATATAACAACTGAAATGTTGTTGGCTGTATGATGCATGCAGCACGAATATATGTGTCTGTTTATTGTTGTTTGAATACTTTTTATTTGTAGGTATTTGAAAAAATTCAAAATGTAGCATACCTAAAGGGTATGGGTATTCTTCCAATTTTAAGCATTCCTTGCTTAGATAAAAAACAAACAAAAAAACAAACAAAAAAACCCCCTCAAAACCAAAAGAAACCCCAACAAACAAACTCCAAACCACAAAAAAAAAAAAAAAACCCAAACTGTTTATCCCAGGCTGGTGTACTATACCAATAAAATATGATCTCCATTATAATAACCTACTTTATGAAGATTAAATGGTTTTGCAATTCAAACAAGGTAAAAATTGGTTTAAAGCAAAATCAAACACTAGTTTGCTAGTTTAGGATTTGAATAGTGGAATGAGAAATCTTTTTTTATATTGCTATTGTGCACTGGTCAGCTAAGAAGTAATTGCTTTTTATAAGACAAATTTGCTTTTACTTTTCCAAGGTAATGAAATGAACCTGAAACATTTCCTTTGAAATCAAAGTCACTATCACTCAAATGTCACCAGTAGAATTCCATCATATAGTTTCAGCAAACACGTAATGAGAAAGTAGTGCTTGGAGATGATTGACAGAATTCTATTAGAAAGCTTTACTACACATTCATCCCTAATTATCTGTGTTGTAAATCAATACTGATTTGATTTTTTTCATATTTATATATTACTAACATGTACAGAAAGAGACATCTGGAAGCTATTTAGAGAGGAATAGCTTCAAGATGTAAGTTGGAAACTGCAGGTGCATTGAAGGAAAATGCTCTGAATTTCTTTTTTTTTTTCTTCCTTTTTTTAACACCTAATGAAATTCTGTGCAAAAATGTATGCTCATTGACACAAGAAGGTCCTAAAATATAATATGCAAAATTATTCGAGGAAAAAAAATTATCTAAGATTGAATCAAATCTTTAAACAGATATGCATAAAGGTCTAACAAAGAAATTATTCCCGAGAGTAAAGATATTCGGTTGCATAAAATCAAAGCTTCTTAAGGGAAAAAGTATGTCAAATATAGTTCAGCTCCTCTCCAGCCTAATCATCTGTTCAGAAGAGGAGACTTCATCAGTGGTCTGGGAAATGCTTTTTAGGGGCAGAAGGACAAGTGATGTAAATTCAGTCTCAGTGGGACAGCTGCATACTTTTAGCAAAATAGAAAGATACTGGAAGGAATGTTGCAGTAGGCCCATAGAGTAGAACAATTTTCAAGCCCATCCTAATGATTCTGACATGTTTCTTCTTTTAAACAAGAATAGTGTGAGTGTGAGGGCCGTAAAGTTAAAATATGAATTAAACAAACATGGTTTCATGCTAATGTAAAGCTATTACGGCATTATCATGGGAGACTGTATTTAGAGGATATTCTAAAAGTTGCTCAGCAACTGAGGAGGAAAACTAACAAATATAGTACCACTATGGCAACACTGAAGCCTAGTGGCACGATTCACATGATTCGAAACTTAGCATATTGGGGGACACTGAAGTGGCAGAAGGGGAGGAGAATGGTGCTTTATGCCAAATACAGTTTTAGCTGTTTGAATTACCAATAGCTTGGGAAGCTTCCAGTGACAATGGATAAATCTTGCAAGAACTGAAGCGCAAAATAGTAGCAGTGGGTGTCTGCTTTATAATGATCAGTCGCAAGAATGGAATGGCAGTTTTGTAAAGGTTTATTTAT
The DNA here is from genome assembly GCF_000690535.1 of Cariama cristata. Classification (NCBI taxonomy): domain Eukaryota; kingdom Metazoa; phylum Chordata; class Aves; order Cariamiformes; family Cariamidae; genus Cariama; species Cariama cristata. The sequence goes on along the minus strand of NW_009630840.1, from coordinate 12,432 downwards.
ATGTAGCAAGAAAAATATATACTTCACTGTGGAGATCATGGAAATTTTTACATTAATTTTTCCTGCTAAACCTGCATTCAACTAATTTGAAAGTAATTTCAAAATGTCTCAGTATCCTAGAAGACAATTCCTGACTCAATTGCATGCTGAATATTACTAATCAAAAAATGTTAATTTGGACCTCATCCAGACTGAAAATGAAGACTCAGTCACAGCTCGGTAAAAAGCATTTCACAGGGTTCTACTCACTTAAGAAATGTGATCAAATGCATTAGAAGACAAAATTAAATTGAGGTAATAGAATAAAAATGGAGATGTTTATAAAATATTTAGAAAATTATATAAAAAAGCCTAATGCCACATTGGATACAGAAGACTCACTCTTACTTTGAAAAACAAACAGCTCTATTTTAGGGAGAAGGTAGATACCACTCTGTAATGTTAGAAAACTAGGTTTAACCAAAGGAGAAGTACAGAAAGAGAGAAATTCAAAGCAATAGTTAAGAATTGCAGAAAGCCAGGTGATGGGAAAGAAAAGAACATAAAAAAAGAAATCTAAGGCTGGAAGATTTTGGCTGGATGGGTATAGTCCAATAATAGTATTGAATCGAATTAATGTACTTGAAATAGTGAAACTAACCTGTTATGCTATATTGAAATGGAATAGATGTGTGCAATTACCAAAACTCAGCTGAGGATGAACTAAATTAAACAACTGAATCACACTTGTGATTGATGATGCAGTTAATACATGGAATATAAATACTTTAAGAAAAGGATATGTAGAAATATTGTATGGCAAATAACTGAATGAACATAACGAATGTTATGAAAAATGGAAAGGCATTCAAAAAAACCCCCCTAATTTTCAAAGATTTCTTTCTAAAGACTGCCTTAAGAAGATCTTCAAAGTCAACATTTTGTTATTTTTTTTTCAGAAAAATGAAACATTTTTCTTTAAAGAGATCAAAAGAAAATTAGCACTTTTTTTCAAGTGTTATCACTCACTTTCAGAGTTTTCATCTTTACTTCAGTCTGTGCAAAATAATGGAATGATTGAGAAAAGGCTTCAATAATGAAGAACTGAAAGTGAAAGTATAATTAATGACTCCTGATGGAAGATAAATCTTGCCCAGTTGGGTTGTTATAATTTTTAATGTGATTTAGATTGGACAATACAGGCAAGGGTGCTTTATATGATAGATTCCTGTAAGCACTTGTTTAAGATTTGGATTGAGAAAATTGAAGGATGCTGAGTCATGTTGTGGACCTTGAATAACGTGAATTCATAAGTAAGTTAGTAGTTTTAGCAATATTTGGTTACTAATAGGTTTTTCAGATTATTATTTGGAACACTTTTCTCAGTGACCAGGAAGAAAACATAAAACACTTAGAAGTGATAGTGCAGTGACAGAGGTATATGGGGGAATGATGAATAATGATTACAAAATTATACTGGTGCTGATCTATGGTCAGTTGAATGTATACTGCCAGGGTGATACTGCGGCCAAAGGATAATATATTTTTGGGTGTTGAAACAGAAAATCTAAAGGTTCCTAAAGCTGTGACAGCAATGGAAAACACACTTCATGCTGAAAGATAAAAAGTATTCCATGCTGAGTGTCAGCAGAAAAAGCATTAAGGATCAACTTGACCAGTACATAAGCATTTCCAGAGAAAACACATCCAAAACTATACAATTCTTGGGATTTAGTATTACACATGGGTTTTTTTGCTTTACTTTAAATTGACGCTTTCTACAGAAAGAGTAGTTAGCCATTGTAAAAACTACTAGGCATTGCTCTGCTTTTTTTTCCATCACTTGTGATTTTAAAATTAGAATTGTGGGTTGTTGTTTGGTTTGGTTTTTTGGTTTTGTTTTTTTTCCCCAGAGGATGCTCTAGTGTAAAAGTTGGGCATGCTGGGACCTATACTATGTAAAAGACTGCTAGAGGACCACAGTACCATTTATAGTCCTGTTTTGAAGCAACTTGTAAATAATATTCTACTAATAATATTCTTGAGGAAATTGTCAAACTACAATAACACTGTTCCAGTGTTCAGTTTATAAAGTACAATGAACTTTTGTCTCTACCTCTCCATAGCCTGTAGGATGTCTCCTTTTATGGAAAACGCTGCGTGACATTGTTCTTTTTGTTTCTGGGGTCTAGTTTGTTCAAGCAGTCTGTTGCACAACCAGACTGGGTGACTGGTGGTGTTATTATCCTCACTTTCTCCAGACAGATTATGGCAGTGTGGAGCAAGGAGCATCCAATGAAGCTGTGCTGAGATAATGAGGAAGACCCATCTGTGCAGTGGGACGTTTAATTGAGCACTGCCTTCATAGCAATATGTGTCCTTTCAGAAATTAAATACGTTTCCATGGGGATCAAGATCAGTTTGGTGGGAGCTCTCGTGTAGATGAATCTTCAGCTAATTCTGAAGTTTGTTAGCAGTACGCAAGGTCTTTCTGAAGATTAAGGAAATTTCTGGAACCTTTCTATAAATGTGCTGTTGCTTCCATGCTGTCCCCGATTGTGGCCTTATCTCCTGGGATAGATTTCCTTCTGGTGCTTATCTGAGGCCTGTGAAGTTAAAATGACATACTGATCCTATAGGAATTCACAAAGCTGTTTACTTACTTGAATATTCTAGTTTGCAATTAAATCTCACTCGGATTATTTATCAAGAATATTTCCATCCTTCTCACTTATAATTTGCAGGAAAAGGAAGACACAAATCTGGATCCTTTGAATAAATTTGCATTTTTTTCAATAACTCAGTGAAATGATGCAGATTTAAACCATCTGTCCTTGCTGTCTGTAAGGATGGAAACTCTGAAATTCACCTTCAAGACAGTTTTAAGTGTCTTGTGCAACATCAACCTAGATTTGTCGATGGAGGAAATTTTCCACTAGTAGATAGGTAAGATTTGTGGTTCGGTTTTGTGGTGGTTTTTTTTTTTTTTTTTCTTTCTAACCAGTTATAATTTCCCATGATAACGTTTGTAGTCTTCTAGGAGGGTTGCTTTTTTCTTGTGAAATTTTTCACTTGGGAATCATTAAAGAGAAGCAAGCAAACCTTTCTTTGTTCACTTATGATTTAGTCAGTCAGTTTGGATAGTTTGGAAGCAGTTCATGCCACATCCAGTGTGAGGCTCCATCTGTATATAAATGAATTGTATTTAAATGATGATTTATTTTGTTTTGATCTTACAGAAATCTGCAATGCAGGTAATATTGATATAAAAATATTTAAAGATAGAGTGAAGGTGATTGGGTCCACATTTTCTACTAAAACTAGACCATTAATCACAAAATAGGTCAGGATTTTAGTACACTATAACTCTTCCTCATAAGAAACAGAGGAATCTGTTTTGCAACTCAATAGCTTCTTTGTGCATAGTACAGTACAGATAGGCATCAGCACCTTTCCGTGGGTCTGCATCTTTTCATTTACAAAGGAAGGAAACAAGCAAGAGAGTAATGCAGGATGTAACACATTAGGAAGTTTGGACCTACTTTGTGACAGTTTGATTCCTCCGTAACATTGTGGGGGTTGTACATAATGTATAGTTGTGTGTGGTTTCTTACTGTTTTCCACCTTGTGGAATACCGTGGTATTGGCACAGTATTGAAGGAATAACTAGAATGTTATTTTACAGTTAATTTAACACTTGTATGATCCTTTTACTGTCAATGAAAGATGTTGTTGCCTTTCAAAGCCTTTTAAGTTTGTTGTGTGTCTCATAAGTATTCTGATCAAATTTAATTTTTATATATATTTTAAGCTGAAGTACTGTATTTTTTGCTCTTGTAAGTAGAAATGGCTAGTGGCACTTCTGTCTGTGGTATATGGTCTTATTCTTGTGTTGAGTTGATTTCAGAGTATAGTAGTAGTCTCCCAGTCATTCATGTGAAAACCCACTTCCAAAATTGAAAACGTCCAAAGGTGCCAGGAGGGAACCCTCTTGCTGGCCCTCACCTTCCCTTGGCAGCCCTTTCACAGGCACACCAACACTGGGGCTCTGCCCTTGCTTACACACCTAACTGTTCCCAGTCTTAGCTTTTTGATGTCTAGTCTCAAAAAGGGCAGAATGAGAAACAAAGGTGCTCTGCAAGCATTGCAAAGAAAGAAAGAACAGCTCCTGTGGAAACAGCTTCTGCACAATCCTACCATTATCAGAAAAGAGAATAAAGACCTGTGCCAGAGTCTTCCTTTTGGCAGGGCTGTATGCTGCCCATGTAACTCTTACGTTCTCGCTGTCATCCTTGTACCTACCTTCACTGACTGAATTATCTAAAATAGGCATGAATCAGATGACAAAATTTCTAGGATAAAAAAAGATGACGAACATCTTCCTGTGGCTTACTGTTTTCTCTTGTGCTGGTTCAGAGTCTAAGTGTATTGGTATGAAAACAGAGGAAACACTGGTCTTCCTTTCGTTGGCTTCCTCATTTGAGAAGCTTATCCAAAATCCACTGACTTTGTTGGGAGTCTTTTACCTTTTGTTACCAGCTGTTAAGCTATTCTGTAGGTCTAGTGAAGATATTGTGTGTCGTTGATTAATCCAGTGATATTGCCCATGCTATGTATTAACCTTGTATTTACTTCAGTCTGAAGGTACTGTTCATATGCTTTGTGAGAGAGAATGAGAAAGTTAAAAACAGCTATATCACCAACTTTCAGGTAGTTGTATTTTTACTTTCCTTGCTCTGCTTTACATATTTACCCTACTGTATTGCATTGAATCACCAGAACCATCACCCCTACATTTTTTTTTTTTTTAAATGGAGAGGAATGTCTGTCAAGAGCAAGTTGGAAAATACTTCTGTAAATATCCATTTTGATTTTGAATCCTAACCTTTAGGAAGGTTAGAAAAAAATTGAAAAATAAGATACAACTTTCTGAGCAGAATGCATGTTACAGATGTATTTGCTAAAATGCTGCAAAGATTTTTCTGTAGGTTTCTTTGCTCTAAAAAGGACCCCAAAAACCAGTTCATGGTTACTGCATGACCATGTATCATAGGTACATAGAAAGTCAACACTGATTAAACCATAGTAGACAAATAAGATTTCTCTTTCTAAAGGATGCTGTAACATCTGGTTTAAAATTATGTTTGTAAACTATACTTTAACCACATATTTATAATTACTTCTTTTTTGCCCATAAAGTACTCATTTTGCACTTTAATGTTAATTTTGTGTAATATTAAATGAACTCTAGCGTATTTCACTACATGTGGATTGAACTAACTGTTTTACAGATAAGTAGAAAGGGAGTAACCTGCTGCAGGTAGAACTGTATGAAATAACTATGCAAGAAACTAACAGAAATGGTCTGATACATTAACAGGTTTCCCAAATATATAATACCCAAATATATATATATATACACACACTTTTCAAAGGAAGAATTAAAACATCAATGATATGCTGTCGTAAGCATAGGAGACTCTTCGCCTTTCTGTGTTGCCTAATGCTGCAATCAGAATCGGCTCGTTTCCTGGAGTAATCCATCATGTTGATTTACAAGTGCTGCTACCGTCTGTATCGTGCTAATAGGAAGCTCATGGCATCTGTCCTTGCACTGAAAGCAAGCCAGCAGCATAAAACACATGATTACTAGATGATGTACAATCAGTGGATAAGGGAGGGGCAGGTTGGGCAGGATTCTGGACAATTTCTGGATCTTAGTCAATGAGCTGGAATTACTTGGTTCTTTTTTCCTAAAAATGTGTCTCATCTCCTGGGTCAGACTATACAGTTCCTTAATGTTCAGACTGATCACAGTGTATTGCATGTTCTTGACTGCATTACAAACTGAACAGGAAAACTTTAATTGGTTGGTTGTTTCTTTCCTACTGCTACATGTCTCTCTGCTTTCCACATGGGCCCAGCTAAAACTGCCATAGTTAGCTAATCACTGTGAAGATGGATGAGACATGTTGTGCAGACTTCTCCTTCGAATCCTATTCTATTCTACTTCCTACTGGTTCAATGAATGGAGAACTTGATTTTGCCATCCCAAAGGTAAATCTTTTTCAAATCCCTCTTCTTTCACTCCTCTTGTGGAATTTTTTTTTCCTTCTAAATTCTTTAGAAGCTGCATTTGACTTCTATCATTTCTCCACCTTTAACTCCACCTTAAAAACTCCACCTTAAAAGCCTCTAATTTTTAAGTTGGAACATGTTTGTTTTTTTCAGTTGAAGATCTGTTCAGAAAAGCCTTTTGCAAAGAACACTGTGCAAAATGCAAAACAACATTTTAGAGGACCTTATTTTAAGTTTCTTTTAAGGGATCAAGGCCATTATTCGCTTCTGGATTCTGAATGATACCTGGTTGATAGAGTGAGAGCAGAGGCTGCTAAGAACATTAGACCCTGAAATAACAGCATCATTGTTCAAAGTTCTGTCTACTCTTTCATAACTGGTCCTGATGCAGTATGTCCCTTTGGGAAATAAATGGCAGGATTAAAATATGCTTAGTTCTTCTTTGTGTAATCCACATTTACAGAAAGAAGTCAGAAATGTTTGCTACCTTTTTGAGAATTGGAAACTGTAAGAACTTGATACTCCAGCATATGTCTGGATGAGTGCAGGGCCTCTAAGAATTGTTCAGTATCCTAATGACCACTTGACCAAGAAAGTGTCCTATTTTAGGTGTTTCTTGTGTGGACAAGCACACTTCAGACCCGAATTTTTAGATGATTGCTGGTGTCAGCATCTGATTTCTGTAGCTTGAGCTTAAGTGATGTGTTTTGAGTGCTCTTTGAGTGTTTTGATGCAACTCAATAATTTTAAATGCCTCTTTTTCCCAGTAGGCTGTAAAAGGGGATGGTCTTAAGGAGATCTGATGGGTTAGTAGAATATATAATCTCTTACTGTTCCTAGGGGCAGTAGTCAACTCCTGAGGATTACAACCCGTGCATTTGCCTTTTCCAAGTAGCATTGTTTGATGGTTAGGGTTTGGGGTATCCTTCCCCCACAGTGTTTGTGATCAGCAAGAAATGATGCAAGTAGGTTAACATCTGACAGTAGCGATGGCAAAAAACATGGGATAAATGTGACTGACTGTGACACAAATTTCTTAATATTGTATGCTGTGGTTGTGCTGTACTCTGTAAAAACTTAAACAACTTAATATAGTTGACAACTTGTTTAATCAAGATTCTCTTTTTCTGGGAATTAATTTGTATAGTGCCATGATGAGGAAATTTCTTGTTTTGCAGAGACTAGTCTGCTCAGAATATCTGCAACTTCTATAGCACAGGAAGGAAGCTTCAGGAGATGAGCTTTTTTCAGTTCAACTATAAATTGGATTTGCTCATTGAAGTTACAGGTGTTATGTTCGCACGTTGGATTTCTGTCCAACAGCCAGGGATTACTTAATTCTTTACAATTTAAACAAGTAAATGTAAGGACAGCAAAGTTTGGGGTTTTTTTTTTTTGGAAAGCGGATGTTTGTCTGCCCTCTATTTAGTCATCTGTCTTGTTAGCTCAACTTTCCTGAGAATTCTCCAAGCAGTTAATTTTATGGTAGGAATTGGCTAAAACATATGTGTATTCCTCATGTAGTGTTTTGAAAACATGGCTAGAAATAATATAATTAAAATCAAATGCAGAGCTGAGCAAGCAGTTCATTATATTTTGGGAAATAGTCTTGGTAAACTGCTAAAAGCCAGGATGTTTAGTAAGATGACATTGTGACTATGTAACTCACTTTTCTAATGAAGCTGAGAAATCTCGTGCTGCAACTAAAGATTGAAGTTAAAGCATTGGAACTTTTTTTGGGTTCATACTGAAATACTTTGGATGTTTTTGAAGGAAATCATGTTGATCATTTTAATTTAAAAACCCAGTCATTTCAGTTTTCTTTTCCATGACAAGTTTCAGGACTAAAACAAATACTGAATTTTTCTCATGAATGAAATCATACTTTCTAACCTTTGTGTTTCAACCTTCCATATTTGGATAAAGCCAGATAGAGATATTTGAAGGTTATCTGGCATCTGTCAGATGCTATTTACTAATTTTGGCAGGACAATGTATTAAAGCAATTTAGTTAAGACACAGGGCATATATTCATAGGAAAACTAAAGGTGATGATACGTGACTCCAACTGGATTGAATGGCATAAGAAAACTAAGCATCTTACCTCTGAACCCTCTCTTCCAACGCTGCAAATAAAAGAGGAGGCTGGAATTGTTTTGGGCTTTTGGAACTATTCCCAAGGCTCAGGTATCTGAAAATTATGAAAAGATTGCTGCAAGTAACAGTCTTAGGTAAAAATGGGTACTGCAGTATGGTAGCATTAATAGCTACTTGGATCTGGCACGTTAGAATCATCATTAGATTCCTAATTCATTTATCCTCATTTCATTTGTGATTTAGCAAGAAGCTTGAAAACAAACTTGAACATCTCCTACATGTCTTGCAGTTTAGTTTGTTAAGAGGAGGAAAGATCTTATCAGATGTGTGTATTTTTAGGAACCTGGGAGCTAAATGTGAATGTGACTTGTAGACTATTTTTTTTAAGAATTACTACTTACCCAATGAAAAAGAAGGAAGTTTTATTGTTGTACATCTTGTAGTTTCATATTTTGTTATCATGTTTAAATAATTGGTGACAAAAAAAAAAACAATTTAGAACTCTGTATAATATTTGTTTGGATCACAATAAAGTAACTATTTTCCTCATTCTTTCATTTATTATATCTTCCCATTGAGAAATTGCACCTTATTAGACAACATCTGGAATCTGCAAAGCATCAAAAATGTATGAAAAGATGTACGAATAAATCAGCCTGCTTACTTTATCACTCTTAGATTTTGATTCAAGTAGTTGGCATTACTGCAGTTCTGTTGGGGTCAGAATATTTAAAAAAATAATTATCTGCACTGTTGATTGCAGATCTACCTTGTCTGAATGCCTGTGTTCTGCTATTTAACACTTCAAACCAAACAGCTCCACCTATCTTGCACCTCTTCTACAAGCCATGCTCTATTGCTAAATAACAGTTTTTGAAGAAGAGCATGGCTTAATCAAAGAAACTAATGTGTGGTTGGTGTTTAGTGAACTTGAAAACTCTACTTGTTTAGAGCCTTTTTGAACAAAAGTGGGAACATTAGTACAGAATTTGGACTTTTGCTGAGAGAGAAGGTGGGAAATATTTTGCTGAATCTGCAAATATTTTTCATAACAGGTATTCACAGAACAATTTAAGATTAACAGATGTGTAATATAACAAATCTAGTTTTCTGAAGGAAGTGCTTTTGTTTCAAGAGCATAGAGTTGAAAATTATTTTTTCTAATTTAGGGCACGAAAGTGCACGTGAAGACAGGAGAATCCATAAATAATGCTAAGGTCCTAGGCAGCATACCATTCTGACAGCGTATTTTGTAAACAACCATAAATAACACTCACTGCAGCGTATCAGAGACAATTATACTATGCCATCAGCACCATTGTTCTGATTTACTGGGGTCTTGGAAGAAAAGAAATACTTGCCTGTCACACCCAACTGCAAAGCTCTAACATTGTTGATTTTTTTTCCTCTGGGTTCGTTATGTTTGACTCTTGTTTTCTGTGATTTTCTGCTTGTTTTGTGTTTCAAAATACAGTCAAGAATGAGCCTAGATAATATTTCTTTTAATCAAAATGCCTGAATGGCTGAAACAGCGTATAGGTGCAAATCCTGTAGTACTGCTAAATAAGAATAATGCACTTAGGAGAAGAGCCTAACTGTTTTTCTTCTGGCTCTTCTGAACAAAAACCTTTTGTTTTGGAAGCATCTCAAGGAGCCATAGCAAAACGACACAGGATTAGAAGGATAATGCGAAAGTGGCAGGGCCTGAGGAATGAAGGATTTGCAAGAAAAGGTTGTTAGGTGCGTGTTTCTGTGATGCATTACAGTGAGGCTCAGGTGTCTTTGTAGAAGAGAAGTGATGTGATACAGTGAATGGCACAGTAGATTGGCTGGTAAGTTCTGCAGCAATAGATGCCAAATAGCTTCACTGGCAACGGGGTGAATTTAGGAGAGTTTTCTAATAAGGGTTGGATTATATAGGGCACGAATTCCTGTTGGAAATTAGTAGAAATTAGAGCAAACAGCAGTCTTAGGAACCTCAACATTTTTCAACCATAAGTAGAATGTCTAGTCCCATTACCTTGGGTATCTAGTCCTTTGAGATTCACTGATCCTGTATAATTTTTTGGAGGAAAAAGAGTGGAAATTCTCAGGTATTTTCCTGGGTGAAGAGGTCAAACAAAAGTTTAAAAGTTATATATAGTATGGTGATCTAATAGGTGATGTTCATACTCATTTTTTCTAGCATTAGGGACATGTAGGCTTGACTTTGGGGTATGTCTGCTTTACTGTCTGTGTGAAGCTTGTGCATGTATACTTCAACTATGCATCAAGATGGCATAGAAGCTAGAACAACGTATCCTTGACAACCTAGACCTGAGCCTGTGACTGCCTACCCAGGGATTTGGCTTGGTGTATACTGAAGGTCTTAAGACCATTCAGTCTGGTGGTGTGTGTTGGGTTTTTGTTTTGTTCTGGGTTTGGTTTTTTTTTTGGTGTGTCATTTTTTGTTTGTTTTTGTTCTGTTTTTGATAAAATTACCTCTCATGTCTAGATGAATCATAACTAAAGAGTAGGTATAGCCTTGGAAATTTAAGAGGTCAGAGTTCTTAACCACTTTTTTGTTAAGCATCCTAGAGCACTTCATAACAAGAGAAAGCTTGACCTGATAGCCTGACCAAAAATGCAAGTTAAACAATTTCTTTGGTCTCCTAGCACTTCCACAGACTGATGTAGTCTTTGGCCATTGTTTTGAAAAGCTCTTTAATGTCATGCATAATTTAAAAGCTGTATTTCTCGGGTGAATTAATTGTATTCTGTAGTTCACAAAGCTTTTGAAGAAAAGTTTTGGAAAAATGAATAGTATTATCTAATGCCACTGTATTTCAAAGCTGATGCTGTTCTTCTGTAGTGAAAAAAAAAAAAGAAACAGCATTATTTAGCTAGCCCACAGCATGCAAAACTTAGAAAGCAGAATTTCTTGATTTATAGACACTTTTGACAAAACAAGATAATCTTCTGTCTTGCAGGAAGTATGTGTCAGTAAGAAGTATAATTTAGCAAATTAATGCAAATAGATAGTTATTAGATTATAGCCATCTGGAACAGAAGCAATATTGCATGGAAGTTTTGCAAGATGAATTTTGTGTGTAATGGATGGTGGGTTACTCTAACCTGTCTGGTTTGTACAAAAGTTCCTGTATTTTCTGAGTTTGAGCATTCTTGTAAATATAAAACAATTGTTTCACTTCGTAAGTCAGTAACTAGAAAACATTTTCTTGCAAATATTATTTACTTTGTCACCAAATGCATTAATTTTTTCCTAATTATTTATTTTACACACATTTCAGATTTCTCCAATCCTAATAAAATATTTGGGGTATAGGCTGATTACAATAAAGAGCTACTAAAAATGCTATTTGAGGAATAATGGTGCTGGAAGTTGGTTTGATCAATGGAATGGGACAGACTTACATATCTTGATTAAAGAGGAATCCTGGATAATTACCAAGGTGCACTTTGGGCTTGTTCTTTTGGATTTCTCTGTGATTACAAAAGAAACCTATGAGGTCTTCTGATAAGTAGAAGCCTTGACTGTTTCTTGAGCTTGCGGGCTGTTTGTTTACAAAACAGACCGATATAAATTGACAATATGCAGGATTTTTTTTGAAAACTCACAGGAGTTATGATTAAAGAGCTTGTGCCTTGCTTTTTCTCATTCTGCATGCTGTTGTGTGCACTAGAACGCTAGCTTCCAATTGTGCAAGATATTCCCATAGGATTTTTCCAGTATATTCAGTGTTTAATCTTTTATAAGACTCTTCCAGCAGATGGCTTCTGCATTGTTCATATTCATCGTAATTTCTGTGAACACAAACATTTAATCACTTATCTCTGAAGCAAATCCAGAGTTCCATACCACTTTCTATTGAAGCTTCTAATTTAAGGAGGCTTTTGACAACTTCTTCTTTCCCAAATGACTCTTTGTCTGTTCAAGTCCAGGAGCTGACCTTTTTATTGAAATTAAATCTCATCCAGATGTGACTTAGCTGAAAATTAGTTGTTAGAAGTAACTAAATAGAATCCAGTCTCCACTGCATTCACTGGTTCACTGGACTACCTCTAGGTAAACTGATTCAGATTGGATAGGTACAGATTCACTAGGTCAAATATAATAAAATAATAAAAAAAATTAGCCAGACAATTGTCCTTTTCTATAGAATCTCAAAGTCCAAATCTGAAACCCATACTGCTAAAAATTATTTAGTAGTTATTAAAATTAATAATAGGAAATCTTAGGAAAAAGATGAGATTTTGGGTTTTATACATACAAAAAAA